>NC_046382.1:25754251-25822760 GCF_011125445.2 Fundulus heteroclitus | reverse complement strand
TTATGGTTTTTAGATTTAGCTTTTGGCATTTTTTCTGAGCCATATGAATGATAATCCAAATGCATATATTTCACCTTTCAGAGTTTACATAAACTACTTTTTATTGTTGTTTATCACGTTTTTTTCTGACACATCCAGGAGAACACCTGGAGGGTTGGGCTGTGAATGTTACTGTTTACATAGATTCCACTGTGGGTAGGGGCCTTCAAAAAGCCAGGAAATTCAATTAGATTCAGTTTATTTATGTTGCGCCATGTCACAACACGTACCATCTCAAGGCACCTCACAAAGTCAATTCTATCAAATCATACATACAGATTGGTTAAAAAGTTTTCTAAGTAATCCCTGCAGATTGCATCAAGTCTTTGACTTGCAGCGTTCGCTTCTCCTGTATGAGCTTACTAGGACAGAAATGTGCTTTTTGTTTTTCAGAAGCAAGGTGAGCAGCACAACACACAGTTGTAGCTAAGATCTGTAGCAGTGCTCTTAGAGCAAAGACACAATGATACACACATATATACATACATACATACATACATACACACACACACACACACACACACACATATATATATATATATATATATATATATATATATAAAATAAGAGTTAAGTTAAGCATAAAATATATTACCTATAATAATTTGACCCTGGAAGTTATATTGGCACTCTCATTCTTTCCTACGGATCAGTCATCACATATTAGTGGATGCCATTTCTGTTAATATGCAACACACACACTCTCATCTGAAAAACTGAACACACCTCAAAAAGTCAATATAATAATAAATTATCTTCTACGATTTTACAGGAAGTTAAAACTCGTCAATGGAAGTGGAAGATGTGTATATTCTACTTTTTAGGACTTTTAGTGAGCCTAAAGGCTGGTTCACACAGCAGGATTTTAAAATAGTCGGCTGTGCCCATGATGAATTGTCTCTTGGTAGGCCTGTTGGATTAGATGGGTAGCCATTTCTGGTGCATTTGCAGCTGTCTCATATTCTTTACATTTTTGGAGAATGGGCACAACATGGGATATTCAGAGCTTGAAGTGTTGTTTTTTTCACCTTATACTACTTTAGATTACCTCATGGTAGTATTCCTAACCTGTCTAGTGTGTCCCATGGTCTTCATGATGCTGTTTGTTCATATATGCTGAGGTCAAATGTATTTACATAGCACATTTATAAACGATAAGTGTACCAAAGTGCTGCACAGTTACAATCTACAACCGTTAAATGTCAAATAAAATAAAACTGTAATAATATTGAATAAATGACAGATGAGTTAAGTTCTCTAACAAACCTCTGAGGCATTGATAGAATGGCTGCACAAACCCAGATTAAACAGAAGTTTGCAGTTGTAATGTGACAAAATGTGAATGTGTTTACATTTTGAATACTTTTTCATGGAACTGGATTTTATGTTATGGCAAAGCTGTTTTGGTGAAATTTGCTAAACACTGCATATTTAGGAATCTCCTACATTTGCATTTCCTCAGATGACAAAGTTTTAATTTACGGGTTTTTTGGGGAAAAAAAAACAACAACTATGGAAATGTTCCAAAGATTTACCCGCCATGTTAACTTGAATTCCAGGATATACAGTTTCTTTTAATCTAATATGTCTCTGTGTTGGCTCTGTTGTAGACCTATCCCAGGTGTATCCCACTTCTTGCCAAATGGCAAGTGGGATAGGCTCCAGACTCCAAACACCTTGTACAGAACTAAGTTGATTTGAAAAATGGATAAATGACACCCTGGTTCGAGGGTTATTTTGTAGGATAGATTAAAAAAACACTTGTGTTTGTAACCCCAGATTTTATTTGTGATCATTCAAGAATAAATTGCAATAATTGACCAGTTTGAAATAATTCTAGGAATCTTCCAACTGTTCCATGGAAAATCATTAATAAAACCATCATCTCTTTTCAGGTAGTTATTTATGCATCATTATCGGTGATTATTGATAGTGAGACTAATTCACTATTGATTTGGCTTTCAGCAAAATGTTAAATCATGCCTTTATGCTTAGAGGAGCCTATTCAACCAAAGTAATGGTAAATAGTCAATTGTTTAGTGGAATGGAGAAGAATGGTACATTAGGCCTTTATTGGTTCACCAGTGGGGAATTTGCAATGTTGCTAGAGCAGATGGGATATCCAAATACACAACAAGAAGTTAAGTTATTTGCAGCTGAATAACATTTCTGAAAGTCCTATTTAATAAGCCTGATGATTAATTCAGCATAAAGAAGAGCACTAGCATTGGAATTATGGTTTAATATTTCTCATAAAATATTCAAGATAAAAGTCCAGTAGAGTGGTGAATTAGCTACTCTATGTACTTTTCCTTTTTTGCCTTTGGATAATTTTATCCGTTACCGTTTATGTCACATAGTTAACAGCCTGCATGGATCTTTCACTGTAGCTATCACTAAAAGAGTAAAGCATTTTTGCTTAGCAAATGGAATGTATCAATGGGTCGTCACTACCTCCCTGACCAAATGATGCGTTAAAGATATGTGTTTTGTGTCTGGGACAGTGATTTTGCAGAAGTGCCTATGAATTACATTTCTAAACATAACAACCAAAACCAATTCACACAGATGAAACTATTTTACACAGATTACACACACTCTAAGAAGAAATTCATCTCCAGGTTTTTGACATAGCACTTCCAGATCTTTACCAGATCATTTAACTTTGAAGTTGTCTCGATGCTGTGTGCAAGTCAAACATACATTTCCCTAAAAAGAAATAGTCCAACACTATTTCTTTGCTTTTTGTATCACTTATTTTTCCTTGTGTTTAAACAAATAGCTGAGGACTTCACAAAACCTGAAATTGCCATTCTTCCTTTTGCTTTTACTTTCTCTTTCAATTACTGCCATTGAATTGAAAAAGTGCCACAGCATGTCGATTTTTCTTTATACTTATAAAGTGGAGCTTTTTTTTTCTTATACTTTGAAATTGATAGCTTCTTTTTGGTAAACTCAAAAAGCAACAGTACAAGGTATTTTATAATTGTGAAATTTTATTTTTAATAACTGAAAAAAATTACAATTATTACATTTGACCAAAACAACAAATACAAAACTTAAGATTATTATTATTATTATTATTATTATTATTATTATTATTAATAATAATAATATTATTAATATTAATGTTATTATTATTTGCCTAAATCACCTCCTCTTGATGCTACCCAGCACTTGTAAACTTGTCTAGATCACCAGTTGAGTAGATCATGCATTTCCCCGCTGTTCTATAATGGCCTATGTCAAGAGTGTGACTCAGGCCATATTATTTTGCCTAAGTTAAAAGACATATTTTAAGAGGGTGTCAAAATTATAATTAAATGTTTTGGCTTCTACCAGAATCACTGAAAAGTGGTGGTGGTGGTGGGCAGTAAAACATTTTCAATTATTTATCAACAGAAAATACCAATAACAATTATAAAGGTAGGCTGTACAAATCAATAATATAGACAATACATGAAGCCTAATTTGCAGGATATAGGGTCACAAATGTTTAAGCATCTATATAAAATGTAAAATATGGGATATGTAAATGAAAAGAGGATTTGTATATCAACATAATGCTTTTCTTAATTGGAATTTATTGTAAAATTTATATCCATTTTAAAATTAAATCTGTTAATATTTTATTACTTTTTGTTCTCTAAGTTTCCATTGATTTAAATACATCTTCAAAAGGGGACTTTTAATTTGAAACCATATAGTGATAATTATTGGAATTGTTCAAAACAAAAAACTATACTGTCTGTAAATTCATATCGCCCCAGCTTTAAAGTGCAGGCCCCCTTCCACCCTCTCCCTAACTGTTTTGGTACATACCGGCACTAATAAAGCAACACAAAAAGACCACTAACAGATGCCGTTGACATGAAAAAGCAATACTGATTCTTCATCATTGCACCCATTAGTGAGAAGAGATGTTTTCAACTCATCCCCCTACCCCAAGTCAAAGCCAATTTTAAGTCTATAATGACTGAAAAACATTTTCTTATCAAACGTACTGTATGTCATCTAGTCTTCCAATAGTCATCTGTATAGAAGTGTATATGCAAGCACTTGTTGGCTTTGTGAGCGTGTGTCTGTATATGTAAGGTTTATCCATAATAAAAATGCTCAATAGTGGTTGTGGGAAGTGTAGGAGTAGAGTAGGAACATAATGACAAGAATGGAGGGCCTAATTACCAGGCTGAGTGAGCAAACAGTCTGGCATCTGCCTCATGGGATCTGCTCCTCTTTAAGCTCCTCCTGATTAGTCCTGACAAGCTGCAGCCACATGACTAATCAGTGCACACCCTGCACATATGAAGTTTATCATATGTTGTGGGATTTACATTCTGCTGCTAACATCTGGGTGCCAGATGAGACAGTACATCATCATGATCTAGTACCATGATCTAGTAGAGTCCATGGTCCAATGGGTCTGTGTTGTTTTGGCTGGAAACAACACCCTATTAGGGAGATGATTAAAATGCTATTCCTGAGTGGTGTCCATAATTTATTTACCTGATTTGTCACTTAGACCAGGCTGTTATTATAACATTAAATTATTGCAGAGGAAACCTTGAAATAAGTTGTTTTTATTTAGCAGATATGTTTACTGTGGAAGGGTTTCTTTCTGCATCTATTTTGGGATGTTATGCATTAAGTTAAAGCAGAGTGGCACAACTTAAATTTTATATTATAATGTACAGCCATTATGTGACTCATGAAACAGCTGTTAAACTATAATTGGAGCCATGTTTTGCTATAGATCTATGAGTAAGTTTGCTGGAGAATTACAGCTGGCCAATGTAACTGACATACAGTGTTCCCATGTCAACCAGGAGAAGATTTGCAGCGAGCTGCTAAAGGAAATGACTTCTCTCTTCAGGGTGGCTGGTTGTTGAGGTCTGACTTTTCTCCAGTGAAAAGGATCAAAGCAATCATGGTTGGCCCTCTTAAGACAGATAGATGTACAAATGTGAAGAATCAAATCTGCTTCAAAAGGGAACACCACTGGGATACCGAGAGATGAGAGGGCAGAGCGTGAATGGGAAACCAGTATGAAATCTCTCTTGTTGCCACTCTATAAGAGAAGAGAACATTGCAGTCTCCTGCTGTTCAGACTTCTCATGGAGTACATCAGTTTACGTGTTTGGGAACATGTCAAGAGGGATTCACTGCTAAGCAAGTAAACAAATATTGACATAAATGCTTGAAATGTACACTTTTTCATGGTATGAAAGAACATTAACAATGAGAATTATTCTACTTTTAACCAGACATTAACACATTTTTACTTAGAAATATTGTGATTATACTGCAAATAATGTTAACTGATTTTGATTGTGGTTTCTTGTTTGGGATATCTCAAGAAGAAGTTATGCACAAATAAGCACCCCTTAGATTTTTCTCATTGAAAATCAGAACGATCTTTAATTTTCAATTTCATTTAGAGTTTCCAAATTCTTGAATATATTTCTAAATGTATTCTATTTTAGTCCTCTTCAGTTCTTCTTTTTTGTGAATGTGCATTATTTATATTATTTTGTGTTAATCTTTCCATTTTGCTTAAATAAAACCAAGGTATTCACTATCCTATTAAAAACAAACAAGCAAACGTAACACTAGGAAAAGTGTTAAATGGGTAAATATTACAAAATTCATACGTCAGATGTATCCTTTTTCTTTCACTTTCTCTCTGGTGGGTGGCTGACTGTTTAGAATTTAATTAAAGGAGAAGAACATCCTTAATGTTCAGGAAGTGGCCTCAGGTTGACCCAGATTGTGCTGTTTTTCTGTCACATTCTAAGAGTCCAAAAGGAGGACAGTATCTGAGTGCTAGTATGAGATTTTCATAATATGATAACTATGAATAAAAATGCCACAGTGACACGGTATTCACACAATATATTTGCATGACACTATCTAATTGCTTTGTTTTAATAGAGAAAATCAACAATTATTCTTGCTGCAAAATAATTAAGTATATCATTACATAATAATGTTATTTATAACAGCTATATTTGTTATTTTCATTTGCCACCCAGCCTTCAATTAAAATGTCTAACAAACACCTGCTAAATTTAGTGAAACTGATTATTGTAAAGAATATGCATTTGTTTTCTGTTTTGCTCTGTAGACTAGCGCAAGCTTAACCACTTCATGTTTGCTGGTTAATTAGTTAGATTATCTGCTCGGGTATCCAGCCTGCAGTTGCTGCTTTAGTTTCCAAATATTGACTCCCTGTGCATTTGCAGCTTGAAATTGTTCCCACAGCTGTTTGTTTTTGTTTAGAAGGAAATGTGTATGAGCCTAATAAATGCAGTACAGAACAACAGATGGGGGAAGGGGGGTGCTGTGTTACTCGGAATTTCAGGCATACTTTATAAAGAAGCGGTGTCCTACATGTGACAAGGCTGATTTGCTCTACAACAAGGATGTATCGAGACAGAATCCTAATTGCATGATTAACTTTATAAAAAGCTGCAGTAGGTAAATTTTGTATTTATTTAATTTTTACATATTTGTTAAAACTGTAAGTAAATATATGAGATAAATAATCTGTGGGATAAATCTGGCTCCTCCCATTGGTCCTATTGAAATACACCGCTCCTGGACAGAAACGACCAATCAGAGCTAGAAGGAATATCTGGCTCTGATTGGTTCCTAGGCCGTGTACCCCACACATCATTACCATCATTCAAGCTCAAGATTGCTGGTGGGCTTCAGCTGTGTGGAGAAATGACGGAGAAACAACCTGCTTTATTTCTTCAGCGGCATCTGTTAGAAAAACAAAGACAGGTAAACATTGGAGCAGCATGGCTGGATCCGCTGTGCGGGAGGAGCTGTGGAGGGAGGGTTGTAGCACAGCAGAGATCAAGGGGGAGGAAGCTGTAAGGTGTGCTTGTTCAAATTTTCAAGCTAAGTCCACGGTTTTCTCAAACTCCCTGCTGCAGCTTTAAAGCAATGTAGGCATCCCACATTGATTTAATAGTAATTGTAGATTTTATTTGTAGTTTACCTTCAACCATTTGGATCATATGGGTGTGTGTGTGTGTGTGTGTGTGTGTGTGTGTGTGTGTGTGTGTGTGTGTGTGTGTGTGTGTGTGTGTGTGTGTGTGTGTGTGTTCATGGATGGATGAGTATACATGTTGAAACAAGTGCATTTGTGTTGAGTAAATGTATAGGAGCAGGTTTATTGACTTGGGTGTGTGAAGTTGTTAGTAAAATGGTACAATGGTAAAAGGCCTGCAACATGCTGCACCCAAGACAAAAAGGAAAGTCAAACTGTCCTGATAGAAAAACAGTTTTTTAAAGGTGAACAGAACATAAAAGACAAGGTTTCTAAAATAAAATCAATTGATTATTATTATTATTATTAGCTTATTGGTTATTTAATTGTTTTTATAATGTATTTGCTACTTTTTAAGTAAAAGCCACTGTCAGCAATTTATGTTTTAGTGGTTTTAGTCATTTGCAATATTTGAACACAAGTCCAACAATTCCAACAATTTGGAAAGTTGTATATATGACCTGCACCTCATTTTTAGTAGGATTTTATATTCAATGGTGGCAAAAACAGCCAACAAATGGTATGTCTCATCCTGCCTGCTGTTTTGTACCTAACTGTCATTCAAGAATACTAACATCAGCAGCTAGTAGATGCATTTTTCCCTCGGATATTCTTCCATAGTGCTTTCGTTCATGATTCCTCAGTGTCCAGATAGGATTTTTTGCCATTGTTCGGTGTTTGTCTAAAATGACTCAAGTGAAACAGGGAGAGAAATTGCCATTTCAAATGATGAAGTGCTGATAGGCTCCAAAGCGCCTTTGTTTTTTGTCAAACCTTCTTTGATATTATGGCCCTGATGCTTGTGAAGGGACTGCAGTTCCCCTCCCATTGGAATGTGGTATGAACGCTGATATCTTAGCTTATCGCCTGCTCACAGAAGAAGCCTTGTGAGGAAGGTGTGACATCAAATTCTATAGACAAATAGAAACGCCTCCGTTCCTCATTAAATGGCCTTCCTCTGCAGCCCAGAGTGGCAGTAAGATCAAGAGGCTGTATATGTTACCCTTCATTGATTTTTTTTCCTTGAACCTCAGCAGGCATATTTACTTTCAATCTAGCTTTGCAGTACGGTCCATCCCAGTGTTCGGAACAAACGTGGTGTCTGTCTTGCATTTCTGTCTTTTTTTAAATACAAGTTTGCAGGTTTAGCTTGGGATTTTCCAATGGAATGACTTCTTCAAAAAAGTTTCAGAAGTTGGACTCAAGCTTCTATAGCATGGTCTTAATGCTAGTATATTCTGCACGTGTTCTTTCATATTTGCATGCAATTCTTTTTTTATTTTCGCTGACGTTTTAGTCCAAGTTAGTTACATTTTAGAATACTCTGATTTTCATCAAAAATCAGATTTTAAAACTGGTATTAACTTCATCTTCAAGTGTGTTCCAGTTGTAAATTGGAAAAACCAGTAAGGTTTGCTATTTTTTTCTGCTAATCATTTTGCAAATTGAGGCTGTGGTTTCGCCCATCCATCACCCCAATTTGACCCTCATATTCAAATTTATTCAAATAAACCAATGTGTATTGGCTTGCATTTCTTTAAATGTATCTTTTTTCACAATGTTGGAGATAAACATAAAACTGCCCAAATATCAGTAAGTTTATTCAACTTTATATCTGAAAGCATAGTTCACTTTTTTCCAGATTGAGAACATATTAGGACCTCCTATTAAAACAAAAGTAGTAAACTTTAGATATTATTTATTAACATTCTAAAACCCAATTTCTGTGGTCAAATGGTCATAATTATCAAATGAAATCACCGCTTGTTACAAAGTCATCTGATAAATTCAGGTCAGTTTCATGAATGTAGAGCTGAATCATCTAACATCTCAGGGTACTATTCATACAGAACAGCACCATACTATTCATTATATTAATTCTAATATTCACTGAATGAGTAATCCTACCTGAAACTAACAAGCAACGTGCACGCACACTGAGTGCGTCACAATGATTGCCATGTGTTAGAACCGATAGATAAGGCAATACCCTGGAACTCCAAGGACAGAGGAGGGGTGAGAGCAGGAACAAAACCAATCCCTGCCCTTTGGACCGATTGGTTAGAGTTTTTACAGGCCTGCAGCTCCTAGTGAGATCGATATATTTTTTTTAACCTCCATTTTCTGAATATATGACGTATTGACTACTTTCAGGATGGAAGGAAAATTTTACCCAGTATAACAAAAAGTGTTTCTCAGCAGGATTACCAACTATAGCTTTAATATATTAAAAGATTAATTATTGCCCTTTTTTGCTTTATCCTTTACTTCTGGGCAGACATGGATAAATCCGGCTTCAGAACTTGAAAACCTTTCCTGGTTTTCTTTCATCCTATTAATTTAGTCCCTGTCTATGCTGAGTTTATTTTTATAAAGGTTTGTAAGCAAATTCTTTTTTTGGGGTTGAATATTTAAAGATGGATTTTGGCAGGTGACATTTTTGGAAGTGATTTTTATTTATTTTTTTCCCCCAGGTGAATTTTTTGCTGGTGAATTTAAAGTAAAAAAAACCCGAATCACATACAAAATTTCCCAGGACAAAAATCCAGTGTTATAAATCCAACGTCTTAAAAAAAGGCTGATTCTAATGAGACAGTAATTCATCCATATTTTGTCTTGTCTGGGATATAGGGAGAGACTAAAAAAAAATAATTTTTAACCCAAGAAGACCAAAAATATCCACAAAGAAAAAGCAAGGTGATCATAAGGCCAACAGAATTTTCAAGTCATGCGTTTTGATTGAACTTACCTGCCTGTGGACCAGTAATGAAGGATTGTCTGCATTTTTTTTATGTTGATATTTTGCAAGTTGAAAAATAGATTGAGTTTATTTGTATAACCAGTGTTTTAGAAGTTTGTACTTTTTCCACAAAGAAAATGTTGCTGTGTTGTACAAACTTCAGCAAAATTGGTAGAGAAGATTAATCACCTTTCCAAAATACTGACCAAATGAAAATGCTTTTTGAGTAGCTATGCTGTGGGGTTAGAGCTTGTTTATTAGTCACAGCTGTGACAAGAAGCCTTCAGGGTTTGCTGATGCTTGAATGGAGTATAATTCTTTTCCTCATTTTTCCTTCTCTTTGCTCTGTCCAGGTGGGCAGGCAATAAGGCTTGACAGAAGATGCGACGGGGGCGGTGGCTTGTCAGATGGCTGTGGACAGGAATGGCAATCCTCTCTTTGCTTACCCACAGCTGGGGCCAGGACACAGAAGGTATGAGCAGGCTGCACTTAGTCGATCATTCTAAGGCTTCTCCAATTTCCACACTGCCATGTGGAAGCATAAAGTATGTGTAAAGTAAAAATTACGTTTCCTGTGAGATTACTGCCAAACACTGTTGTTTCTGAAAATGATGTGTCAACATGTCAGTGTTGACCTTTAAGATAAGTTTGTAAAATATTTATAAATTCCTGGGAAGCAAAAGTAAGTACTTAGGATTGGTCAATAAAAAGGTGCCAGTTAAGTTTAAATGCTGTCTGTAAAAACATTAAAATATAAGTTCTGATAATAACCAGCAATAATCTGCAACTACAAAATAAACCTAATTTAAGTAAGAAAGTAGTTATTTAATCTTATTTATTTAAGCTTATTAAGGATAAATAAATAAAAATGTATCAGGAACACAGAGGACACTGAGAATTCAAGTGGGCACTCAGCACTGTACAGAGCTGGGCTGTGAATAGAAGACTGCTTTAACAGGATTCTTGCTATCCTCAAATTCAAAACTTAAAAAAAAAAAAATTAAAGAATGAGTCTGAATTCATCTTTGTTCCTGCACAGTTCACTGATCACACTAAGAGGATTCTGTTTGTGTATATATTAGGGTTTCCACACTGACAGAGAATCTCAACAGTTTCGGTCTCAGCTCAGTTAGTTTAGCAGGTGCCGGTTAAAAGCAAAGTCCACCTGTATGAGATTTGTTTAGAGAAGGGAAACACAAAGCAGCAAACACAGGGAGATATGCTCCACTTTCTAAGTGAATGGCAATGCTGTCATCAAGCGGGTCCTCAAAATCTTGACCTCTTTAGTTTTAATACAGTTTTCTTCTTTCCTTCCTTGTTTGGCTTCCTTGAATGTTTAATAAGTTTAAAAGATTTCTAGATTAGAGTGATACGTATGTTTGAATATTTTATCATAGGTCAGAATTTTTTTCAGTCCAAGTATCTTACTTTAAATGTTAAAGACATATTTTAGTGTCTGAAAAAACTGACCTATTCTGGTCAACCATTTATTGAGTGCATTTATAAATCAGGATTGCTTTCTAAATCATTACTACAAGTGACAATAAACAAATATATGAAGTCAATATCATAATTTTATGTCACTGGTGTTCTGTGGCTTTAAAGGCCATTTACCTTGAGATACTACTGCTATAGAACTGGTGCAAGCACTACCGTATTTAAAGTAACAATGACTCGATAATAACATGACTTAATCTCTTGCTATGCTTCGCATCTGTTCTTAGTGCACTGACGAAGTTTCGCTCACTTTGGCATGCTGAATGTTTGAAGAAGATTCAGATGATAGCAGTGTGATCTATGTGAGCTTCTAATTATGAGCTTTTGTTCTCTTGGTCGGAACTGCACCGACAAACAAATAAGATGCAGTGGTTTCTCTCAGTCCAGCGGCAGGATGTGGGGCATTGCTCGATACTAGTACGCTTGTTAAGTGCAGACAGCTGTGGTTTCATTGCTGTCTACTTCAGGCAGTGGGGAAAAATCCTTTGTCAATGTAATTAGGGGGACTGTCTCTTCTTGGAGAATCTATGATCAGATCCTTTCTGCAGACACACAGACAGCCAGTTCAAGGGGACTAGTCACTTTTCTGGACGGGATTAAGTCAACAGATACCCTGAACGAAGACTGTGCTTGTGGAGCCATGATTTCGTTGAAGAAATCATGGCTCGTTTTATTTGCCCCACCATATGTGTCCTCCCCATTGCTGCCTGTGGAGAGCTGTGGGCAAAGAGAAAGTAATGCTGCTGTGCGCCAAGTGTTGTAGCACCATGATGTAATGCGGATTCCAGCTGTGACTCCTCCTTCCTGGGAGGGGTCATGAAAAAAGGTTGATGCTGTGCATTCTGGGATTCAGAATTCTCACCAGTCTATTTTGCTCTCTGGTGCAGTTGAATCCCTCTTGTTCTCCACATATGAGCACATAGATGGCAACTCTGCAAAATCTAGTTTATCATATTTTTTGTCCTCTTTATGCTGCCCTCTGAAGTGTACGTGGTGTGGAACTTCTTTTTATTTTGTTGCTTAAGTACATTTTGGTGAAGTGCAATTTTAACACTATTTTCCAGCGATAAAGAATAAGATCAGATATCATTACATAAATATTTCTTAATAAACAACTAAGTCTTTAATGGAGAATCCTAATATTTCCATTTAACTGTATGTGCATCAGTTGTTAAGTGAATGTTTTGCAGCACTTTAATAGAGGCCAATGAAAGATTTAATTTCATTCCAAAGCACAGCCGAGGGACACACTTTGTCTATACCTCCAAATCTCCCAATCTACAAATCCAGATGTCACTCAAATCTACGTACTCTCACAGGTGCTTAACTCTACTTAGTTGCATTTGGGAGTGTGTATTAGTTAATGTGGCTCTGGACACTTCTGCCATCAGCCTTCCCTTTTAGTCCTCCTTCATCTTGATCCAATCCTTCCCAGCTTTTCCCATCTGCACTTCTATTCTGACCCACAATAGTTTGTCTATTTTTGGGACCGTCTGATTAGGAGCCAGATGTGCAGACTGTGTCTGACAGCAGCAGTTGAGGTCTGTGGTGCGGGGATGCATTGGAGAGATGGGGGTGGGGGAGGGGTTTTTAATCTGTTCGTGACCAGGCTGTAATCAGGCCCTGGGCTTTACAAGGAGGGAGGGGCCCCACTGTTGTGAAGTAACAACCCCAAGCTTCCTGCAGTGCATTCCAACAGGCCCATCCTGTTGTATAGTGTGTGAGCGTGCTGATCTGTGCAATTAAATTGTGATTGCAATATCTGCCCCACTGTCTGTGTGGTTAACCTATAGGGGGACAAAGGGAGCAGCGCAATGAGGGGGTACTCTTTACTGGAAAAGTGGAATCTGCAAGGAGAAGACATCAGTAAATTATACCCTCTGTCCTCCATTATCAGCCACCAATAATTTAGGTCACATCAATTTCTCAATTCCACCTTGGTCTCTGAGGTTCTTCTCATTTTTATAGTTGGAGGACTGATATCAGTATAACAATTATCTGCATGGAGATATGGCTGGAGAAGAAATGATTGCTCACTTTACTCTTTGTACAGGCTCAGTTTAAAAACATGAGTGGCCCAGCCTGTCTTCACAGCCTCATTATTATATTCGTCTAATTAAAAATTTTAATTATTGAGAAGAGTTGTTTCAGATTTAAGAGGTACAATAATTAAACATCTTACATTTTGCTAAGCCTCAGGTGGGTTTTAGCGTTAGCTGCATTATACTGGCTTCAAACAACCTGCATGATGGGTACATCTTATTTTCCCTTCTCAACTGTATTACCAGAGCTCCATATCTGTATTCACATGGCTGGCCTTTATGTTATGGTCCTGCAAAAATGCAACTTGCTAAGGATGAAAAATAAAAAAAAATAAAGACCATGTCAAGACTACAAACCATGCAAGGCAACAATGAGGTTTAAATGGTCCTGATCCTCTAATAAATGTTTATAAATAAATAAATAAATGGTACCACCACCCCCATATAGGGGGGTGGTGGTATATATATTTTTATATATATATATTTTTTATAATAATTGTATTTATTGTCACTGCAAATTACAATGCAGTGACAATGAATTCATTGTGATATTTAATAAATTATAATAAGCATTTTTCCTCTCTCAATGTCTCTGCCTCAAGCGGAGGAGTTTTAGTATCTTGGTGTCTTGTTCATGAGTGATGGGAAGATGGAACGAGAGATGGACAGACAGATTGAGGCTTTGTCTGCTGTGATGCAAGCACTGCTCGGGTTTGTTGTGACAAAGAAAGAGCTGAGCCAAAAATCAAAGGCAATTAAAGCCAGAAAAGGCAATTTTAAAATAGCATAGGTCCGATGGGTCCAAATTGTTTTAGTTTTTTAAATAGGGCTTAAGGCTGCTTGTTTGAATAAGCTTGGGACTGACCCAGAAGAAAGAGAAATGTTCAAGTGTTCAGGAACAGTGATATGGGTACAACATCTAACGGGCAGGAAGAGCATTGCATCTTTTTCAGTAAAACTTTAACGTTGTCCTCAGTGACAGGAGTAAATGAGGACCATAAGCATACTGAAGGGCCAATACTGGACATGCAATCAAAAGACGGATTTATACTTGCCCTGATTCATCAACTTTTTTCACAAAAAAGTTTAAAAAATTGTTACAGTCTTCTGTGGAAAATACAGGTGCCAGCAGAGTTGAGGCTGATACAATATTACTGATGGTATCGAACAAGACATTAGAGTTTTTCTTGTTGTTTTCACAAGACTAGCAAAATATGCAGATCTGGCCTGAGTATAATTAAGTGACAAGATCAACTCCTTTTAAATGCAATCTGTGAACTTCAAGTTTTGTAGATTTCCACAAATGCTCCACCTTACGACATGAATTATAATTATATATATATGTATATATATATTGAGAGAGAGAGAGAGAGAGAGAGAGAGAGAGAGAGAGAGAGAGAGAGTTCTTAATTTTATTTGTACTACGTACAATCTTTTATAAATCGACTGATACCTTCATACGACTGATACCTTCATAATGGTAGATTTAAAGCTTTGAAGTAACATTAGCCCCTTTTCCATTGCCACTCAAAAGCCTGGGGTTTTTCAAATCCCAGGTAGCGTTTCCATTTCTGGCTTATTTCACCCTCCTGGGGCTTTGGTCCCTCAAGCCGACACAGTACTTTGCTCCACTTTCGTGGGGCTTGTTGAGAGGGCGGGGTTGTGTGCACCAAGAAAAATATTCGGCCACAAGCAGGGGCAAAAATCCCATCTCAGTTTTGGCTGGGGGGGCCGCCATGTTTTCAAGTGCGCAATGCATTCTGGGATGATGATGTAGTATGGTTGTCACCTGTGGTTGCCACTTTCTCTCTGTCCATCAAGGAAAATAATAAATTTACACACTGTGCACATTTGGCTGTAATTTACAGTCCAAGGGCAGCGGGGAAAGCAAGGTAAGCTTCCATAGCTTTCCGAAAGAGAGAAAGTTAAAGAAAAAAGTAGGAGGATACAGGTCAAAGAGTCCAGCTGCCAAGAGACTAACGGCTGTGCTCTCATAATTTTAGCCCAGATGCTTTTGAGGTATTTCATCAGCCTCAGCTTTTGAGGAAGCTCACCAGTGGATACAAACAACAGCTAAAATCAGATGCAGTGCCCACCATATTTTCTCAGAAGGATCCTAGACATCTACAAGTGATCCGTGAAAACCGGGCCAAAACCTGCAAAAAGCAGGAGGTGTTAGATGTGTACCCGTGCCACCCCATGACTTCTTCAGCATCAGCTCCTGTTGACCTGCAGCCACTGGGCACCTGGAAGAAAGTAACAATGCTTCATACCAGTCAAGCAGCCTGACATATGTGAGTGTACAGTGTTCACCATTTATGACCGATGCATGTACTCAGACAGAGAAATGCATGTCTGATGCAACTTTACAGTGACAAGCTAATGTTCACTCCCCTTTCACGGATCATAACTATTTGGCTGTGATACAAGGCAGATCAAAAAAGTAGGTATGCCTCTCATTATATTGATATAATATTGAACCACTTAATGGATAAATTAATAATTCAGGTCATGTGACACAGATAAGTACCATGGACTGTGGCAGAAATAAAATTGAGCGCTTTACAGCGGACACGCTCTTTCCCTGTCAGCATCAGCAAGCATCTGCCACAACCAGACCACCTTCAATGGCCAATTCTTTCTTCCTCACGGCCGTGGTCTCCATTTCCATCCCTATTTTCTTCAAAGTTCCCTTCCTCTCTTTCCTTGGGCCTTAGATCACACTCTGGTTCAAAATGAAAAGTCTGAACAGAGGAGCTCATCGTTGCTTATCGCTGTTCCCAGTAAACAGACCACTGTGCCTAGCCTAGTGCTGCCACCATTTGACGTCACTACCCGGAATGCATTGCTCATAAACAATGGCAACCTACAGAGAAATAAAGTTTCTTAATAACATTTTAAACTGGAAATTAAATAAATCATGTTGAACAAAGGTGTCATATAGTCATTTTGACTGTTTCAGGTATCAAAAAGTCGGAGGATTATACTATGACTCTTTTAAGGGCAATGAAGCATCCAAATACAACAAAATATGATCCTCATCTTAATAGGCGAGTAGAATTTGTTAATCTCTATGAAGAAATTTTTCAAAATATTTCTGACCTCTTGAACTCTCATTTAGCAAATTTTTTTTTGCCTAAAGCATATTCAAGTATTTTATCGTAGTCAATGGTGGTTATGATGACAACAAAACACCTGAAGCAGCCTTTTAACTTGCAACCATGTAGCCCAATGACTGGCTGGCTGAGAGATTCACTGTTTACTAATTAATCTTGTTGTTGTCCAAGATATAAGCCTGTTTTAATAAGTAGCTTTTCTAAAATCCACAGACCTCACCTACTGAGGTCTGTAGATTTTAAAAGGAGGTCTGCTGCATGGCCCCACTCTTCTGATCTGTATTGTTTCCAAACGGTTACACTAAAGGATATTTCTGCCTCCACATACGTATTACTATGTATTGTTTCATGACAGTTCATCTGTTTTTTTTATGAATAAATGTGATGTGCGTTTTGTGATAATTATGTTTCTGTGTGTAATTATGTTGAGATGTTGTTGAATTTCTGCATAGTACCGAATAAATTGCTCACATTTTTATAAACCTCTCAGACTCACAAGTTATAAAAGGATTTTTTGTATATAATTAACAAGTACAGGCATTGGCGCAGTTTGCTTGAGAAATTCTTCAGAAATTCCTCAAGATGGACTGATATCCACCCTAGAGAGCACGCTTTGCACACCCGCTCTCCCTTCGATATGCGGCAACAAGCTTCCCCTGCTGTTTCACTTTTTCTCAGCTGGACATATACAGACAGCTTTGATTGATGTGAACTTGAAGGCGTTGTAAGGCCTGAACTAGTAGATCTGTAGTCCCATTGTGCTTCACACAAGCCAGATACTTCTCACCTTCCGACACTATCGACTGTTAATGCCCCTTACAAGTGTATTTGTGCAGTACCACTGGGATAAAGAGCACAGTCAGGCTGGTCCTTGTTAGCGCTAGGTGGATGCCTTCAGATGTGCTGGGGCTTAAAAGGTGCAAGTGAGGCTTGGATGAGGTCAAGTTGTCTCCTGTTGCTGCAGCTCTGAATCAGGCAAAAGACCACTCATGCTTCATTTGCAGTTCAGAGTAAGTTTAAAGTTAAAAACTAACATGCAGTTTAAGCTGAGAATATCAACATAATAAAATATGTAGTTGGTCACAGTTTTAAGTACTGAATCCTTAATTTCAAGCTTTTTCACATTATTATTTTATCACCCAAAGACTGAATGCATTGGGGATTTGGTGAAGGGTTTCTGTACATTTGTTTCCAGAGTTGTGACTTTTTCCACTTCCATTTTACTATTCATCCATCACTAGTGGTCAGTCGGTGACAGGTAAGGTGCACCCCGGTTGCCTGTCCATCACAAAGCAGCAAAGAGATATACAAGACAAACAACATTGCATGTACACACTCACTCCTAAGGACACCTTAAACAGAAGAATTGACCTAACATGCAAGTTTTTGGACTGCAGGAGGAAGTTGGAGTACCCAAAGATAACTCACCCATGATGGGGGTGAAATTGAAAACTCCTCGCAGAAAGTTCTTTGCTGAAATTTGAACCCAGGGCAATCTTGATGGGGAAACAGTGCTTACAGCTGCACCACTGTGTAGCACCCATTCTAACATACAAGACACTTTGACAGTGGGTAGGCTTTAAACTTGGAACCTCTTAATGACATTGAGATTAAGATAAGACAAAATTAAAGATAAATGCAACAGGAATACATTAATGAAACTGGGACATAATTAAGAATGGAGCAAAAGGCACAAATAGGGCAGAGTGAACGGGAGACAGAGAAGGAAGTAACAAAGAATGAGGGATGGAATGAATTTAGGTGGATAAAAGGGGACAAGGAAGAACAAGGTGGGGACGAAGGGCATGGCTGGAAGAATGGATGGTAAAAGTAAGGAGAAAGGAGGAAATAATAAGTAACAAATGATGACACAAGCAAGGAAGATGAAGTGAAAGGAAGGAAGAAGGATATAATGGAGGAATGACATAAGGATGGAAAGGACAGTGAAGATAGGAAGGCAGGAAACAGAAGGAATGACAGAAGAAGGATGAAAGAAAGAAGAGAGCTACACAAGGAAGGAAGGGGAAACATAAGGATATATAAAAGGAATTGAGATTGGTGGGAAAGACACATGGAAGAAAGGACGCAACAAAGAAAAGGAAAGGAAAGAAAGGCACAAGGAAGGTAAGAAAGAAGTACATAAGACAATGTGATGGGGCTTGAAGTCTGGAAATGCAGTTATTTATTTTCTGTACTTTATATTATTTTTCCATATTTGTCCAGCCTTGGAAAATGCAGAACTCACATTACATACTTTTTCAGTCTGCAAACCATGGTAGTAATAGCTATCCAAAGAGCAACAGGAAGTGAAAGTAGCAGAAAACATCAATCATTCTCTGCCATTATGCTGGAAAGCAATTTTAAATAGAAAACATCACTTGCTGTTAAATGATTTAAATTTGTCAAGCAGTGGGAAGTTTTTTTTTTTTAATTTTCATAGTGAACGAGACTGAGCAGCAGTTGTTGCTTTGAGTTTTGTGTATGTATTCACACGCAGCGCTCTGATCATAGTATACGCCTGTTGTCGCTGCAAATGGAGGTGCTATTCTTTATCTCTGCTTGGTTCTGCCTCTTGTCTTGGAACCCAACTCTTTAGATGTTTCTCCCCTACTGCCATGACTACCACTTAAAACCTACACACACCTTTGCACACATGCAAAACAGACCATGTGATCCTCTAAAAAGATTGTTAAAGTGAGTGCAGGGAACTTTTATGCCATATACACACATACACATGCACACTTTTTGGATTCACAAAGATTTTTTCAGAGCAGATTTTTTTTTTTATGTTGCTTGTTTGTGACTCAGATTGCAAGGTGTGACCCACTTCCTCTGTT
This sequence comes from Fundulus heteroclitus, assembly GCF_011125445.2. Taxonomy (NCBI): domain Eukaryota; kingdom Metazoa; phylum Chordata; class Actinopteri; order Cyprinodontiformes; family Fundulidae; genus Fundulus; species Fundulus heteroclitus. Next base: position 25,803,432 of record NC_046382.1, on the reverse strand, counting down.
CATGATGCTGCTATTATAGGAGACTCTATTTCCTCAGCAGACAGATATGGGTTTTCTAATTCCTCCAAAATTGTTTACTCTGATAATTAACGGTGGATGTATCTTCAGTAAATCCCCTTGACAGAAATTTGGGCAATAACTAAAATGTTAACAATAAGCGTAGCAAGTCTGTAAAATGTTACATTTTTACACAAGATTTGTTTCAGCCACTTCTTGTGCCTATAATTTCAAAACTAACTTGTCTTCTGCCATCACATCCAGAAAGTCTCCCTTGAGTCATATATGCCTTTAAAACATTGTATTAGTAAAGGCTCTTGAGAATGTATGTTTAATGAAAAAACTATCCTCTGTTTTGCATCTGGTAACGGGTGCACGGTTGCACAACTAGCCTGCAACAGAAGGTGGATGTGAAACACTATAGCAGTGGCTGGTGATGTTTTGGCTTTGTTCCGCCCATCTCTGATAACATGGAATGTAAGATGACACAACCTGGTTACAAGCTGTCAAAGGTTCAACATGCTTAGAAAGAGCAAGAACGCTTTAGGAAAAGAGAGGACTGTTTTTGTGTGATTATCATTACGTTTTCCTTACTGAAATCCTTTGTTGTGTCCTTGGCTAACGAAATGTGCTATTTGAGGTACTGTTTGAAGGCACTGCTTCTCAATTATTTTCAAACAGACCATACAGACACTATCAAGAAACAGATGACCACATCTTACCATGCTACATGTGTTGGTGTATCTATATATATATCTATATCTATATCTATCTATCTATCTATCTATCTATCTATCTATCTATCTATATATATATATATATAGATATATATATATATATATATATATATATATATATATATATATATATATATATATATATATATATATATATATATATATATATATATATATATATGCAAATTACAAAGTTAATACTGTAATGGTGCGCCAGGATCGAGTAAGTCATGATTTCGGTGGTCAACCCTATCTCATTTGTTCTCCATACATAATATTTGCCCAACTATCTTGGGTTAGAGGCAAATAAACACAGTCTATGAATGCTCCCAAGTGGTGAAATAATTTTTAGCCAAAATAATCTGAAAATAGTAATGGCTGCCATTCTGTGGGGTGAGACGCCTTAAAGTGTTCTTGTCACATACTATTTCCAATTTAATTATTTCACCCTGCTGGCTTAATATAACAAAGTGGATATAATTTGTGTATATTTCCAGCAACAACACTATGTAACCGGAAGTACGATATTGCACATGCGTGCAAGGAGTAAACAAGGAGAGGCAATAGATCCCACAAACATATCTACAATGTTATAGTGACATTATAATGAATAAATACAATCATAGATAAATGTCCATTCTTACCCGTGAAAGGTAATGCCACTAGATCTGGTTTGTGTTGAGACTCGGTTGGTACAATTTCACACAACACTTGAATGAGGCATCTTCTCTGAACCGCTCCACTATGCCGCATCCATGGCGGCGGTGTCAGTTCACTGCTGTCTATACATATATGTCTGTGATGGAGCCAAGCGTGTCAGAAATGTTCATTGGAGGTCCGAAAAGAAATAGATTAGGTGACCCTAATCCTGTAGATTGGTTGATCGGCTAGCATGCCAAGCTGTCACTTTACTGCTAGGTATTGCAGGACGGTATACTGGCTCTTACGGCAGCTGCATCTTACTTTCTAGTTGGTATTGCCAGATGGCACAACAATATTTATGTTTATGTATTGTGATTGTGCCCATTGCAAATTTATTTATTTTCAGGGTCAAAAAGGACAAAGTAAACACTATAAGGACAAATGGTTGGTGTGTATTGTTTTATTTGAAGATGAATGTATGTTTTTTTGTGTGTGTTTTCTTTTTATGGTAAAAAGATGTGACTAGGCCCCTTTAAGCCTTCGGCAAGCCACAGTGAGTCTTCATCATTGCTGTCAGGGTGTTTAGCATTGCTTTAAATTTAGTAACATAGATCCTTAGCAGTAGGAGTCATGAGAGGTGTATATGGTGTCTCAAAGTTTTGACGCTCATGTAGAGGTTTGGAGTTAAGGATGTTAAAGTTGTTTTGAATAATAACTCTGTACAACTATTGCGTGTTGCATTTTCACGATCTCTTGATATAAAGATAGGTGACTTTGAGTAAATATTACTTAATACTAGTATTGGTTTTCTACCTGTAGAACATCATGTCATAGACCATATAACAAATGCTTTTGGACACGGTGAAAAATGCAGTGACTTAAGCACTGCAACTAAGAGAAACCAAATACAGAGCTGTGTAGAAGTGTTTTTCAGCCTACAGATTGCTTCTGTTTTTAGTCTTATCTTAGTCTGAAATCTGATAAGTGTCTGATGATCTGGATACTGCCTTTACTGATAAAGATTCAACCTGCTCAGCATACTGAATGCTGCAAGCGTACGTGGCCGTACTTAACATTTATTACATTCAGCAGGTACTTATTTGACAATTTGGGGGGACTCACAGACTTACCTTTCATCCATAGGTGGTCAAACCATAATTGGGCATATAAACAAATAAATAAATAAACCAGACAAATTATAACATACTCTTTCCTGACACGGTCGTACCGTGTAAATGAAACACCCTTCATCAAATATGCATGACTTATACAAAACAGGGGTGTGTAAAAAGGGAACCACATATTTCACAGATTGGACAGGACTTTATGTTTAACTAGTAAAACAAGAAACACTGTGACAGCATCTTAACAACTACCATTTCTCTAACGAAGGCTTGTTCAGTATGTTCACCCTAAAATCTCTGTCCCTGTTTAACATTTTTCCCCTTATAACATGTCTTCTTGTCTTTTCCCTGATAGCTCTGCATTCTTGCAAGTGCATTTTCTCTCTCGTTTTTTCCGAACTTCAGAGCTATTTCCTAAACGTTTGATGTTTGTTTCTTTTCTTTTCTGTATTTATTTTTTCTTCCTGCTCTCCTTGCCTCTGGCTAAACTGTGCTCTGACTCCTTCAGACTGGCAGTATGAGGGTAAGAGGACAAGCTTCTGTTGTCTTTTTGTCACCCTTTGTTTTATTAACTTCAGCATTTCACTCTTGTCCCCCTCTCTCTGAAAGAGATTTAATCCCAAGCATTCTTTACTTCAGCAAAGTTGCCTTTCAGTGCCTGTTCTTATAGACAGACACTTTTTTCTGTTTCGTACGCTCCACCTCCTTCATTACCCCATCTGCTGCTCTTTGTCAAGCTGCCATTACCTGTGTCCCATGTGCTCCTACCATCTAGCTGTTGTGACCTCCATCTGTGAAGCTTTTCTACCTCTTGCTCTATTCACAATGTTACCTTTTGCTTTTTATCAGCCTCTGTCTAGCTGCCAGGTTTGTCAGTTGCTACTGTTGTTAATCCTGCTGCAGTGCACTTTCTGTAAAAGGATCCAACAAGTTCTGATGTTTAGAATGTGAATGATGGGCTGTCATTTAAATTATTTGACAGTTTAATAAGACTCACTACTAATATTTATCAATATATAGATATTTCTAACACTATCACATCAATTGGTTAAAAAGTTCCCAAACCAAGTTGATATATAAAAGCAAATTGCTATTTACTTAAAGTTGGAGGTGAGACTTCAACATAACTTCAGTGCAGTTGTTTTTTTTATTATTATTATTTTGCTTTTATTAGTTTGACCATTTTGAAATACACAGCTGACTGCTAAAATCTGTACAGAAAAAGAGAGTGAAAATCCTGCCTGTTTTAAAAGGTCCTTAGTTAATTAATGTTATGTAATAGACTAATAGACTAGAACAACTCTAAAATTGTTCTCACTGTCTGTGTGTAAAATCCAAAAGTAAACCAAAATTGCTTATAAATCTCAAAATTCTATGCAGTAGCACCTGTTGCCTTGGCTATATATATTTCAAATACCTAAATTAAAAAACATTGTTTAGACAAGAATTATTTATTTGTTTTGTTCCAAGCCAAGTTAGTCATTTAAGAATAGGAAAATCCCAAGTCCCTGGCTGATAGTTCACTTAATTTAGTAAAGTGCATGCCATTTATAGGCGTCAATACAATGTTACATTACAATGCAGTTAAATAAAAGCCCTGCATTTTGAGAGTATACACTTACTCATCAATTCTGCTCAGGTTGTTTTACTTTCCCACAAATATTTTAACCCAAGCGGAGTTTTTTTGAGATGCCTTAATGTCCTTCTCTCAAACAGGTTAGCTCAGCTTAAAAACCTACATTAACGTTCTGACAATACGTCACCTTAAGTGCTCCTAGCATCACGCTTTGATTCTAAAGATAGCGTATATGTTGACGTGATACATACACTCATTGCTCCTGCTGATAATATGTGCAACCTGAATATAGTACTTTTCTAAATACTTTGGTTTCTAATTAGCTCAAAAATAGATTCATTATAAAAAAATTAAGGGACATTGCATTACTCAACTGTAAATCGTTACCTCTCAATTTATGTGCTGGTGTAATGTGCTCACATTTTTAAAATATATATTGAAGTGCATAGAACACCCTCCACAATCACTTGCCCCCTGGTAAAACTGGATAAAAGTCTGAAAATAAGTACTTCTTATGAACACTTCATGATGCCAAGATGTCACTCATTGCTGCACTCTTTCCCTCACTATCCAGCTTACTGTGTACAGTGGCATGATACACTTGGGTATTCATCCAGCCATGTTTCTCACAGTTCCACTTCTTTTAAAATTTTCATTTGTTGTTCTGACTGTTGAAATGAACATGTTTTAGGACATAGCTTATTTACTTATTTGTTTTGGCTAATGGATTCAACATAGGACGTGTTAAAGGGAACAATAATTGTGGCGGCAGTATTTTGGAAACACATTTATGTAATTTATGTATTATGGCTTTTCAAACATCTTTATTAGCGGTGCCATTAAATGTGAGGGTGCCGCCAACATAAACCTAACATAAACATAATTTATGTTTTACCAGGGCTGGGTGATAAATCAATTTAATGGCTTGATTGAAATTTACAATTGTTTAAGATTTAATTTTTGGGAAATTGGGACTTTATTTTGCCAATGCACACATTGGGCTTCCATGAAGAGAGCGGCAGACAATGCTGGATATATGTTTAGGAAAATATATATTCAATACATTGTAAAGAGGAAACATTTTTTATTTTATTTTGCTTGACATAAAAGCAAGTTTTTTAAAATAATTTCCTCAATTTATTTTTGTGAAAGAAAATGAAAATGAGGAAAAAAATCGATTACTGGTAATCGGATTTGATATAATTGAAGATTTTATTTTGAAGCCATATTGCCCAGCCTTACAATTTAACAAATTCACCACGTTTCCTGTGTTGTAAATATAAGTTGAGTTTCACTTGTGTCTTCTGACTTGCTCTTTTTATTGTATTCAGAGTGTAAGCTGTCCCGGCCGGGTCCCCCTGCAACCATAGTGACCATTGATGAGGAGAGCCCCAATGGTATGTATTTATGCTCCAATGAGTCACGCTTATTTTTCCCTTCATTCACATCCTATCATATTATAGTAAATGATGCTGCATTCACATGGCGTGTTGTGTTCTGTTGAAATTGTTTTTATGCTACAGGGGATGTTGCTTTCCTAAAGTAATACATGTTAATACTTACCCTGTTGTCACCAATGAGATCTGGGATACGAAGGATTGCTCTGTCCTGTAGGTGATGGCTTTTGTTACAGGCTGGTAACAAGTTGTTGATGCAGACACACTGACATGTCATTCTGCTTTTGTGTTAGGCTGGAAATAAATAAGTTCTAATTGTGCTTGGTCCACTTACAGGGGGAGATGAGTACCTATTTACATCCAAGGACACAAAGACGGTGTTTGGCACATCAGAATGTTTTAGGGGTCATGTACTGAGTTGTCTGCTCCCTCTGCAGATTGTACTTACTGTGATGTACCTGTACTGCTTCGGTACAGGAAGCAATGGAGTGCACTTCAGATATGCAGCACTTGAGTGGGTCAAATGAAGCTCCTCCTTTTAGTTTCCCCCCCCCTTCATCTTCTTTCAAGCCTTTCCATCACCTGCACCTACTTTTTTTTGCCTGTCTTGAATCATTTCTCATCTTTTACTTTCCTTGTATTCTTGGCTCTTTGATTTTTGTCCCTTTTCTCTTTGAGTCTTAAGTGTTTGCCATCATTGGTTCAGCAAGAGGTAGGTGTGCACATCCAGATAAGATCTGTAGATGGGACAGAGAATGAGGACCTCTGCTTTTGGAGGAGCTATATGTTCATTGAGGGAATGGTTTTCCCTTAATTGGAGTAGGGGTGTGTTTGTTTCATTCGGTTCTCCCTGTAGGTATTAGTACAGCAGGCTAATGGAGCTTAATGATCAGCTCTCACCACAGATGGCACTTAGAGCTTATTTATACAGTCAGAACAGTATTCAAAAATGTTCAGCAAGCCTGCTGTCCCATATTTTTAGGTGCCCCTATGTCTTGGAGACATAATTGTGCTCACATGCTTTATCTGTGTGTTTGTATCCTGAGAGTTTAAATGGAATGGTCTTTTTTTCAGATAAGGCCACCCATTAGTTGTTGCAATAGCTCACTACTCAGTCTGTCATTGGGTCTCAGCTTCTCCTTCCCCTTCTGTGACAGCAGCTGTGTTTTTGTGTTTTGATCGATTACAAGTGGAATTCTCGGCATGGAGGTAACCAAGTCTGTATCCGAAAGCCTCTCACCCCACATGTCCCTGTGGTTTCTGAGAGGGATTTGCTCTAATCTTTTTCATAAAGCTCTCATTTACCTGGGATATGGGTCTTCTATGACTCCACCATGGTTTGTTTATCTCTCTGTTATGAAACGGGCCACAGCTCACCCTCCCGGTAATGGAATGTAAAAGAGGCAACCTGCCTTTATTGACCAAAGCATTTTTTCTGTTAAATTTGTTTTGTCCTTTTTCGTTGTTGTTGCTTTTCTATCACACAGACACTGTGCAAATTTCACATAAGTTATCACCTTACATTTATGTCTATGAATTGTACAGCTCACAAAATAGCCAATTGTCTGTCTGACGTTATTTTCCAATCCGGAGGATAAAGACGTAGAGTTAAATATAAGCAGGTGCTTCTCAATAAATCAGAATACTATAAAAAAAGTTCATTCATTTCAGCAAATTCATTCAAACTTGAAACTAGATGATCATCTAGTGCCTGTCTGCTATGAGAATCATGTTAGTCAGTAGAATCTGAGGTTGCAACATGCTGAGACGAAGCTCAGCCACGTCTCATCTAACAGCAATCTGTGATCTTGGATGATTGACTTGTATTATGCAAAAGTACAAAGAGATTGATAGTTGGGTTTTAGTGGTTGTCTTTATTGCAGACCTATGATCTGAAAGGTGCTAGTTGATTATTTCAAACATTATTTCATGCAGTACTGTTTTCATTTTTATTTTGATGATTATGGCGGTGAGCTAATAAACCCCCAGATTTAGTTTCTTAGAAGACTAACACATTACATAAGACCAATGAAATAAATGATTTTAGCTACAGAGATGTTGTCTTGCTGATAAGTATACATACAGGATATGTACAACACAGTGTGTGCATTTGCTGTTTATTTAGAGCTCTTCTTGTATTAACGTCTGCATCAATGCAGGAGTTTTTAAAAGTGCTTTGTAGTCTTTTTTTACCACATTATTTTCTTTCACTAAATTTTCTGCTAATATTTATGGATTTTTTTTTTTGGGGGGGGGGGGAATTTTTTCGCTGCTCTAGTGGCTAACTTTTTATGAAAGTAGGCTGACAGGAAGGGGGTGCAAGAGTAGGAAACACATGCAGCAAAGGACCACGGGTTGGATTCAAACCCGGGTCGACCGCGTCGAGGACTAAGGCCTCCGTGTATGGGTCGCGCTACCCGCTGCGCCAAGGGTACACGCCGTCTGCTAATATTTATGGACAGAACACTATCTGAATAGCTACGTGCTGCTGAAATTAATTTTTGTTTGTTATTCTCATTGAGTGTCAAAGTCTGTCCGCTGGACAAGAGTCAAGTTTAGATTTTTTTTCTTTTTTTATTGGTTCTATGCTGTATGTGAACCAAGTTTCAATTTCAACGTAATTTATTGTGATACTGAAGGTGTAGCTGCCTAGAAAACTGCCATCTATTTATAAATCTTCAATATTGCATAACTAAATATTCCTTTTGAACAATGGCAACAGCTCTCATGTAGGCTAAATAGCAAAGAACAAACAAGCAGAGCTGCTGATAACAAGCTTGTAATTCATTTGCAATACAGGCACAGCTTGTTTCCTGTAGCAACAACATGGCCCACACAAGACATGAGGATTTGTTCAGGTGTTTATTATCTGCTGTGTGGCTTTCGTCCAAAAATACGTTTTACTGTGTTTACCTAGGAGGTTTTTAAGACGTCACATTTTGTTTTAACTACGTTTCAAGAGTGTTACTGCCTTTGTGGTTCAATATTGGCCTAAATAATCAGAACAGAGACATTAACACCCGCAAAGTAAAAAACAAACTAAAAAAAAAAAAAAAAACTGAAACCTTTGACATATCTAATAACTGCAGCCTTCTGTCAAGTTTGTACAGAATAACGGTATGTCAATTAATAATTTCTCAATGCATCCTTGCAGTTTGGTAACACTGTATAATCTGAGCTCAATGGCAACATAGGCAAGGGGCTTTAGCAACCTTTACAACTCTAAAGGTGCATTCACACTGAACGCAAATGTGGCAGGCAGGAGGGGCGGAGTGACATTACACACTTGGGAAGAATAAGTAATACGCCTTTATAATCCGGTGCGCCTTATAGTCCGAAAAAATACAATATGTCTACGCACGCAAAACTGATGACATTGTAGTGCCATTCGCGTTCGATGTGAACGCACCTTAAGAGTCTATTATAGGACATTTGTTTATATTTTTAACTTAAAAACAACAATTAAAATGTTACGTTTAGGTCAAAACATGAGGACAATCATTGAACATTGTAGATAAAGGGAATTTATCCCTTGGCATTTTTCATGCTTTGTTGCCACACAATCTGGGATTAAAAAGGATCGTGTTATAGTTTGCACGATTTTATTTACAAAATGCCATATATTTTGGACTATACGGCACACTTAAAATCCTTAATAATTCTCAAAAATCCACTCAATGGATATTCGTTGCATTACGGTACACTGTGTCACTACCTGATCAGCCCCATAACAGGACCCCTGAGCAGTCTACAAGACTGCCTGACTGTAATGTCTAAACTAGATGTGCATTCATGTAAGGCAGCCCACACCCGGAGTACACATGCTAGCAACAATAAACCAGGTAAGTTAATTAAATATAAAAGTTAAGTTTATTTTGGCCTTATGTTAGAAACAGGGCAGTGTAGTCCAACTACTGTGTCCTTCCAACAGCGACGGACAGCTCTCCCTCTCAGGAGAGAGCTGTGTATACGGAGGGGCGGAGTGATATTACACACTTGGGAAGAATATTTAATACGCCTTTATAATCCAGTGTGCCTTATAGTCCGAAGAATACAGTATGTCTGCAACTTTGAATATGTATAATTTTTTTACCATGGCGCACACAACAAATAGGACAAAATCCCAGAAACCCATGTGTGTGCATAAATGCTCACCACCCTTAAAGTCAATATTTTGTAGAGCCACCTTTTGCGGCAATTACAGCTGCTTTGGATACATTACTATGAGCTTGCTCTATCTTGTCACGAGGATTTTTGGCCATTCCTCAAAGTAAAACTGCTCCAGCTCATTCATGTTGGATGGTTTTTGTTTGTGATCTTCGATTCTAACCATAGCATCTCAATTGGAATGAGGTCTGGCCTTTGAGTAGACCATTCCAACACATTTAAATGTTTCCCCTTAAACCATTCAAGTTTGTGAAAATGTTATGCATATATTTGATTGAACTGCTTGCGGAAAACTGCTAAAGCTAGCATTTTTATTGCCTCTCCATTTTAAAACATTGCTCCATTCTTTAGCATCACTACAATAGAGGATCTAAAGAGCCACAGGTTGCAGACCCTTGGCAAAGGTGAAAATATGAAAAATGCTGTCTGAAATGATTTAATACCTTTATATCCTCTTTATAAATACTTACTTACTTACTCTAAAACACCCCCTTTCAGCTGCAGCACCAGACATACATTTTAATTTGAATCAGAAAAACCAACAAAGTATCGGTTTTGCAATGAAAGAGGCTTGCTGTTCATAAAAAATGCAATACTTAAGTCCTAATCTAATGTATTCATTGATTATCTCAGCAAAGATATATCTGACTGGTCTAAGGAAACGGCTGTACGTTTAGAGATTGAATACCAACACCTTCTTTCATTCTTTTTTATTCATTTCGGCGAGCTGTTTTTAGACTGGGAGTTTATTTTTTATTTTTTTACTTTAGCAAAAGAAAAGCCTCAAGGGGACAGCAAGCCTGTTGCTCAAATCAAGCATAGCATGTTAAAGTTATCTTAATCAGTGCATCTGCAGACCCACTGACAGGTGCCATACACCACGTATGAAGTCTCACTCCCTACAGGAAGAGATCTATGGTGGGATAAAATAGTTGTTTTTTTTATATGCTTCTTTGCTCTGTCAAAATATGTAATTCAGATTCAGAAGGTATTTTTTAACTCATTGTGTTTTGAGTGTTATACACTGTATGTGGATGGAGAAGGGCAGAATGAAGAGAGTGTATGTAATTTTATTGGCATTGAGCTTCTTAGAGCAGCAACGGGAAATCATTGTGTCCATAAATTAGGATGTTGAGCTCTCGCTTTTATCTTGTCAGGGAAAATTTATGATTTGTATCAAGAGCTGAGTGAAGCACACAAGCATCCTCTTAGCGCTTTTCAATTTGACCAGCACCAGCTCACATAAAATCAGAAATTAGCCTCTCAGGTGGCCTTTACTAAAGGCCCTTTAGTAAAAATGAAGATGATTTAGTATTGTTCCACTGAGTTTGCTGCCAATGTAAAACCTCTTTAATTCTGATAAATAACAAAATGTTAATGAAGGATGTCAATTACTTCAATGCTGGATTAAAAAATAATGCAAGATTTCATGGTAGATTATGCAAGTGATTGTATCAGTAAAATGTGTGTGTGTGTGTGTGTGTATATATATATATATATATATATATATATATATATATATATATATATTGTAAATGCCCTATTGATTTCTCAAACTGATGTTTTTTACTTATTGTGACAAGTTAAAATTTCTACACTCATGGCAAAAGCAAGTCAAGCCTCTGTCTACAGTGTTTACAATTTTATGGATCAGGCTTCACTATGAGAAGCAACCTTTGCTCCCTATAAGTCTGGAGAGGGTTGTGAGGTCATTTCTAAACAAGACCATCAATCCATTGGGATATACATTATTTACTCATGGAAATAATTTAAGACAGAAGGGGATGTCCCTGAAATTTCACCGCAAGGTCAAAACATCCAAAAATCCAAGAGACACATTTCAGACTGTGCAGCCTCAGGTCAACCTTGTTTCAGTTTATAAGAGTACAACTAAAAGTGAATAACTGAACAAAGTTGTCTTGTTTTGAGGGACTGCAAGGACAGAAACTTCTCCCTTAAAAAAAATGGCAGCAAGGCTTTTTTTTGTTCCGCAAAGCTGGATTTGGTTCAATATAAAGTCTTCAAGATTGCCATATCATCACAAATGCCACATGCCAATTGACAAGGGGTGGAGGGGTGGTCATCTGTCCTTGTTTTGTAGCCACAGGACATGGGCTTATCGAAATCACTGATTTGACCAAGACGCAAATGTTTGGCAAGCTGTCTGAAAGCTGAGCTTTGATATGAACTGGGTAATGCAAGTAATGATGCACTTTCATATAAAGAAGAGTGGTAGTGAATTCATCCTTCTCAATGCCTTTCTTACTCAATCCTTAGCAATCTTTGCAATTTCCTGATTCACCATACTCACTTCTTCTTTTCGTTGCTCTCTTTCATTATCCTCATTCATCCACTCTGCAGTGTCCTTCCATCTTCCTATCACACTTGTTGCACCTGTCAGTACATTTCCATCTTGATCCTTAATCACCCTAAGCTGCTGTACACCCTTCCCTTCTCTGTGTCTCTGCCTTACCAACCTGTATAAACCCTCTCCCCCCTTACTATTCAAGCTGCCATATAAGTCCCTGTATGCCATTTGGCCTTAACTTTACTCCGCACCTCCCTGTACTCCTGCTGGCTTTCTACAGTTTTCACTGTGTCCCATTTCCTTTTAGCTGATCTCGTTTCTCCAAACACACACCTGTGCTTTCTCGTTCCATCACCACTCTCTCATCTCTGGGGATATTCTGCATCACTTCATCTAACTCACTCCAGAATCTCTTCTTCTCATCTAACTCACATCCCACCCGTGGTGTATAATCACTGAAAACACTGAACATCACACCTTCAGACTCATCCCCCTATCGATCACTCTTTTCACTTCCAGAACATTCCTGACAAACTCCTACACCATTTCTCTTCTCCCATCCACATCATGGTAGCACAGCTTGAACCCTGCTTTTAAGCTTCTAGCCTTGATACCTTTCCACTTGGTCTCCTGATCACACCTTTCTCATCTGCATCATGTCAGGCAATTCTCTAGCCTTCTCCTGCTTTAGTCCCAACATTCAGAGTTCATACTATGACTCCTAGACTTCTGCCTTTTCTCTTCCTTCTCTGTCTATGGACACATCTTTCTCCTCTTCTCCTTTGCTGACAAACAGTAGCTCAATTTACACCAGTACGCTGTCGGTCGCCAGGATCCGATGGTTGCTATTAACACGGTACTCGACCGATCCACTAAGGAGATCATGTTATTGACTCACATGATATATTTGGTAAAGGTTTATGCCAGATGCCCTTCCTGATGCAATTCTCTATATATCCAGACTTAGGATTGGCCCAAAATAGGACACAGAACATCGTGCCCTCTTTAAGGCTCCATTAGCATAAATAACTCTAGGAAAATATCTAAAAAGCGGAGTGAAAAATGATGCTTGGATTTCACAATTAATTGTTATTGCCAGCAGGGATTCTAAAAAAAATAGTGTTAAATGTACATCCAATGGGTTGCGTCAAGTATGTGTGTTTTGACCTCCACTTTTTATTCTGTATCTAAGCATGTCAGATCAGGTATAAAAATAGATTCATCATAAAGTACGCTGATGATCCTCATTAGTCTGCTCGAGAAAATTAAAACAGCCATGGCCCAGTGTTCAATAACTTTAAATTGTCTTTATCTTACTACTGATAAAACTAAAGATGATTATTAATTTTAGGGGGAAACTTTACAAGCACAAATTTACATTTATCAAAGATCTGGAAATAATTTTTACTAATACCATGAGACTATTTTATATGACAAATTTCATTTTAAAGCCACCAGTGAGGCAGTTTGCAAAACGTCTCTGCAGTGCCTCCTCAGTATGAAAACACTCTGCCATGTTAATATTGACTGAACCATTATGACTGTTTTTAGTGCACTTGTATCGGATATGTATGGCATTCTAGTGAGTCTACTAGTGGTAAGACCGTTGACTATTTTGGCAGTCAGTGTCAGTGATATACTATAACAGCCTCCGAATGCAACCCATTAAGAGCAACTGCTACATATGTTTAGAGGGCATTGTAGGTCTTTGTGGGTTAATGGGATAACAAGGAACAAAGCACATGGCTAAACCCTGTCTTGGGAATCTCATTAACTACTACGGGTTTATATGCAGTTTACGCTGTTGCTGTAGAGAAATTAAAAATATCTGCATATATAATGCACAGTTCTGTTTAAAGTACATCTACCCACTAATATTGGTGATTTTGGTTCCTTCACTTCAAATGGGCTAATTTCTTGATACAATATTAAAAATGTATCTTGATGTTTTCACAAACGGAAGTTTGTGAATGTTTTTTTTTTTAATTTTGCTGATTAATATTTATTTTTTGTGTGCTTGAGTAACTGGAACCTGGCAAAAGTAAAAACAAAATAATTGCCCAAATTAGAATTGAAACTCTTCAGCTAAGTTGCCTGTGTCTGCGTGCTGTAGTTCTGCTGGTTTCTCAGGGAGTCCCTGCCGTTTGCTCTGCCGGTTCTGGTGGTTTCCTGTCCTACACCGCCTGCTCTGGTCTCCTGCTCCTCCTTGCCTGCCTGCTCATTCAACCAAGATTCCTCTGCCAAGTCTGGTTCTGTTTGTCTACCTCACCCATCACTACTTATCTTCACAATAAACCGTTTTTAACGTATCTCTCTGTCCAGCTGAATATTGGGTTTACAAGCTGAAATCATTACAACTTCTCAAAATACTTTTCTTTAGATGCCTGATAAAAGTTGCAACACTTTCCCTATGTTCTTCAGTTTCTTTTAAACGCAGAAGTTTCATTCATAAAACATTGTGTAGAATCCATATCAAAAGTGTATGTATGCCAAAAAAAATAACATTCCGATTTATAAAACTATGCACATTCTAAGCAGCACTCAATTTCCCTCTACAGATCACACCTTCAACTTAACATTTGTGTACCAGGTTTAGCCTCATGTTCTGCCATCTATATGCCCAGATTCAATCAAAAATTGTCAATGCAATGGGTTTTAATTTGTATTTAAATAAGTCAGCAGATCATCGTTATTTCATGGTTAAAGGGACATTGTGCAACTAATTTGGCATTTAATTAACAAAAATGAAGGATTTATAAATATTGTGGCAAAGTCACATCAACAATTTAAGTGTTTTCATATCTTAGAAATAGTAGTTTATAAATGCATAGGTGGCGGTGCACCCACTGGGAGGCTTCTTGTTGTGTCACCATTTCTGATTTCATTAGCCAAAAGGGAACAAACTTGTTAGTTATACGTGTTTTCCCTGTCTGTCTTCTATATGAAGACATGTTGTCGCTGGAAGAGGAGTATAAAACAAGCAAGGACGACCGTAGATCATTCTATTTGCCATTTTCTGTTGAAATGGAGGACCATCCATACTGTTTGTCCAGCGAGAGGGAAGAGAAAGTAACCAATAAAATAAATAATAACCGGGAGAAAACAAGAGTCTATATCACCGTAGCTATTAGCAGATAAAGTGGAGATAGAGAGGTTCCAGGCTTTCTGCTGTACAGGTAAGTTAATTCAATATAACAGTAAAGTTTATTTTTGCCGTTATGTTAGAAACGTTGCAGTGTAGTCTAGCAGCTACCCTGTCCTCCCAGCAGAGACGGCTAGCTTGTTCATCTCCCTCTCCCTTTCAGAGAGTATGTGTGTGCACGGAAGGGCAGAGTGATACCAGTTCAACCCTATAGCATTGCAGCACGAGCGGGTCACTTTACTCGCGTTTGTAGTTGTTTAATTTAGTGCTCAAATAAGCGACTGCATGCTCAGAAATGAGCCGCTATAACCCGAACACACAGAACTCACAAGCGACTTTAGAAAAAAACAAGTAGACTTGACAATAGTGCCAAAGACCATTCCACACGATGACTGTAGCTATTGGCTATTAGAAGTAGCTAATACGTGGAGGACATGTTGACATTGTCACATTTATTATACTCTGTAGCAGTTATTACACGCTTAACGGCGAAGTCATTTGTAACTTTGTTAAAAAGTGAACCTTAATTCTGTCTTAAACATCAGATTCAAATTCTTCTTGTCTTGGAGAAGACTCCATCTGGATAATAATTCTGAGGAAAGAGGGAGACCAGGAGGGATGAGGTTTCCCCCCAGTTATGAAGAGTCCCCATGTTTACAGCAATCAACTGTTTAACACAATTAAAGTAATTGCTTCACACCATGTCACAATTTATCTCTCAATCTGTGGTACACGTCGCCCTGGTGATCATTGTGGAGAGGAATGTGATGGTAAAAAAAAACAGATAAAATGTTATGTGGAATTTGATTTAATATTTAAGAAGGCTTATGACCATGCTTTTAATGATTTGAAAGGTCCTTGTGTATAGTTTTGTATCACCAGCACAAGCATTAATACCACTGCAGTTTTTAATGCTTAGTATAAAGTCGATCTATTATTATAGAGTGAATTTGAAAATCTTGGTTGCAATTCACCACTTTACCATCTGCGTCACCAATTTCCCTTGTCTGCAAAATTAGTGAACGCATGGGTCAGAGTGCCATGAGGACAGCACATTTCCCTCCCAAGTTTTTATTTTTTAATTCCTTATAGATTACAACCTTTGCGTGGAAAGTGATGTACGTAAGTTTCAGGCCCAGATTTGTGAGTACGGAAGCTTTATAAACGAGCCCCCTGTTTTCTTGTTGTTTTTTTTTAATGTGTGATTTTGACTTCTTATAATGGCTGCTAGGTCATTAATATATAATCATACTGCGTATACCTGATCCTAGTGGATTAAAGAAAAAACTGTGAAGTTGGTTTATTCATAAAGGCTCAGTTTGGTACCAGACAATACAATACTTCAATTTAAAAAATGCATATTCCAGGAATCTGTTAATCAGTCACCTTAGCAGTTAGCGCCTCTGTCTGTACATGTTTTTAACGGGAGTCTTGAAGTTGTTAGGACCCTCACTTTCTTTGGATGTGAACAGCATGTTTTGCATCTCAAAGTGCATATACAAGCAGCAATTATAATATATGATGGAGATCAACAGTGAGCATAATTATCTCTGTTCGTGTGGTAAATCACTTCTTGTTTATCCTCATTACCCCTTTAAAACAAGACTCTAATGTGTTACAATGCACTGTATCATTATCTGCTTGAGCATACTTGGTGTAAATAAAAAGGCAAAAAAAAAGGCAGTCTTTGAGATGCAAATCTTATCTAACTCAATTTGGTTAATCTAATTTAATGTTCACGTGTGATCAGGAACTCAGTACAATGCTACATTAATGGTCTGTGCTAAACTCACTGAACAATATTGTTCTCTTAGCTGGTTTTCCTTGTATCATTGGCAGGAGGAGGCAATAGATTTTTAATGAGTGGTGCTGCCAGTGTGAGCTCACCCAGCTTATTCTCATATTCAGCTGGTTTCTCACAGAATATTGTCATGTTAGAATAATAGTGTCATAATAGCGTATGCCTTTTTATTCACATCTCTCTTAGGTAATCCAAGTTTTGTTTTACTGCAGCCGCTCTTTCCTTGTACGTGAAGAGACTGCAGAGCAGAACGATAGCTCACGCTATTTCTACACTGTACAGTGTCACAGACCAACTGAAATCCTGCAATCCTTTTCTCAGCGTTTAACCTTGAGAGGAGGTTGAGAAAAAGGATTTAATGTCCTTCACTCATACTTGTTGGACTTCTGGTTTACTGCATCTTCAGTTTAGGAATACTAGTTCTCATTGCAACTATGAGCTACAGCCATCATTTGTCTTTCAAAACGATGTCTTTTTTTTGTTTTTTGGTATGCTAGCTATTTTGCATTACTTATCAGGAATCATTAGATTATTTTAGTTAATATCAAGATGTTGAAATGCAAAAACCTGGCAAACCTAATCCCTACCCTCATTATTTGTTGGACTTCAGTCTTGTCTGCCATGTGGGTCTTATGTTTTATATGGTTCCTTAGTGTTTACCTGTTTTTAGGCATAGTTCACTTTATTCCCATTTTTCTCTCTGTTCATTTGAGCAGGTATTTTCTATTGTGGTACTTCTGACTATTCTCTCATGACACCTCAGTTAATCCGCTTTCCACAGCTGCGGCACATTTAGTTAATTACTTTCACAGTTGCACGCTACATGAATTCTTATCCTAGTATTGAAGGGCTCCATCCGAATACAATTATAGAGTAAGGACCCTTTAGCCGAAGCAGAAGTGCATCAGTGGTCACCATGATAAGTGCTGTCTGAATAGTGCAGTCAGTAAGGAATGAGGTAGGTAAGGATGCCTGTATGCTCATTCCCGTGTCTAGTTTTGCCTAGGAACTCCGCGACATCCCTTACCGCCGCTAGGAACCCTTAAGGTATCCCACAATCCTTTGCGTGGTATGAATGAAAATGTCCAGAGAGAAGAGAGGGTACACTTTGTAGATCATTTTCGGAAGGCTGTAGGTCCGGATTTGACTTGCATCATTAATGTGCATTTCCATCATGTAATCAGGTTGGAGTGACGGCTGTTCACACAGCACAGCACAGCAGTCCAAGGCTCCATTCCTCCCCACGATAGAGTTCTTACTGACTCCATGAATGGTGAAGGAACAGGAGCTAGGAGCTAGAACTATTAAGGGTATTTTGATGGAGCCAAAGTGTCCGCTTTTAGCCACTTTGCTAGATTTTCCACTTGTTTCCCTTATGGTTTGTGGTGTAATTGACATAGTATTGTGTTCTTGGACAGTCTCGTGCTCCTTGTATTCCTCTGTTGCCCCGGGTTATGATGCCATTTTTCATGGTGTTGGTTCGTACTCTAGAAGCAACATTTTGGATGAGCTGCAGCTGCAAGCTAACACCTTGTTGAATTTATGCCACACAGCATTAATGAGGTTCTGAAGGGAAAAAGGGCCAAACTTGGTACCACTGTAGAGTTTCTAATGAAGTGGAAAGTATTTATGTATTTGCTGTTCATTTTGAAGAACAAGCACTACACTTTGCACTACAACAGGAATGTAACTGCTGTGATCAACGTGTCTGATCAAATATTGTGCTGTCCAGAGGATGCAGGATAAATCATTGCATGATATACTATTACAGTTACTATCCAATTCATTCAACTGAGAAGTTTGTTTCAGGCTGGAAATGAGGTAAGTATTTCTCAAAAGGTAATGAAATAAATTAAAGGGGCATCAGTTTTGAAAGAAAATTATTGTTTTAAGTTGTTATCTGTTTTAAGTTGTTAAAATAATATACTGCAAATGATGTATAGCATTCTCAATAATCAATAGAAAAACAATATTGGCATTGCAAACATGTATAAAGTAAGTAATCTCATACAAGGGTACCAAGTTGGTGCAACACCTGATTGTCAGGAATAAATTGCCAAACAGCTCCCAGTCTCTCTTGGTTATTCTTTAATGAATACTTGCATGGTGAGGAGTGGTTTATTGTTATAGAACAATGGATGAAGGAGTGAATTCACACACTGGTTGTCTTAAGCAGCAAGCCACACACACATTTATACAGAATAAATATGAGCAACTGAAAAATACAAGAATATATTAACAATATACTTCACTTCATTGAATAAACTTCAATGAAGTGGGATGCCCCACCAAGGAATATATCTACATGAGATAAAGAGAAGACGCAGACAAAAGTGGAGCAAGCTCACGTTACTTCATTATAGTTCAAACCACTTTTTGGGCTAAAGTATTTTGGCAAATCCCAATAAATTATTTTGCTGACATTTCATTTGCAATTGAGAGCAACTTATCTTTTGGTATTTTAGATCTAAAATCTTCATGAGTCTGAAGTAATTTGTCACAACATAACATGTTTGCATGTGGACATGTCATCCTACTTATGATTTAAGCAAACAATAAAAGACGAAAATGTGCAGCCATTTTCAAAATTGTGATTGTCTGCACTGACAGCTCTTTGAATCGTCTTAGTACTGAATAGTGCTTTATGAATAAACCTTGCCTTGAGAAAAATTAACACCCCCACCCCCCAGTGGTGCTATAAATGTTATATAAAAGTAAATCAGTGTTTATGACAGTTTGAAATTAAGTCTGCAGATCTTGGGAAATTCACCAGCAGATGGCCAAACCACTATTTAGTCTGTTATTTTTTTGTTGTGACTTAGTTGTATTTGAAAATGTCAGTAATACGCTGCTGGATACTGATGGGTCAATGGTTAGGGGTTTAATGTTGTGTGCAACCATCTTTCTCGATTTCTCAGCATTGTCCCTTTTTAATCCAGTTACAAATGAGGGAGGAATGAGCATAAAAGAGACAGGCAGGTGATGCCTTGTATTTATGAGTGGGTGTTTTCCACAAAGCAGATTACACTTGTGTTTGGATTCCATTTGTGGTTCAGGTAGTAAATTAGATTTTACATGCACGGCAGTAACCCAGTTGCTACAAAAATCTGTGTTTTGTAACTGATTCATCCCCTCCCTCTCATGGTATTGTTTGCCATATATAAGGATAATGATTAAAATACTTGTAGGTTTATGATGAGACTGTGTCAGCTCAGCTCAAAGAGAATGATTCTTTGGATATTTAAACGAATGCCTGAGTATAAGCACTATCTTTTATGTCTTCACAAAGCTTGCTGTGCCAAAACTATCAGTGTCCAGGCATTATTAAGGGTATTTCAGAGCAAGTTGGTCATAGAGCAGTTGTGTTATTGAAATCCTTGTATTGTTATTGATCTTGCTAAATACTCTAACACTCAGTCAAAAAATGTGTGTCATTTTGTCCACACTGGACCAGGACTATAGCTTCAGCACCACCTATTGTTAGAGATTTTATAACAGCTTGAATTGGAAATTGATCGAGCGGTTTCTTTGGAAAAACAGACCCTTTTGGGGCCATAAAAAGAATATAATTTATTTGCCCTGCATTAGTTTTAGAAGCACCAGGGAATATTTGTCACTTGCTTCTAATGTTTAAAAACAAATTAGTTTATTGTTTTTTTTCATCTCTCATACAGTTTGCATAAGTGTGCACTTAAAAGAGATGACCGCTCCATCACTCTCGCTAACTCTGTTAGAATGTGCAAACCTTATTCATTATTGATGAAGCCTTAGTTGGTTATAAATTAGAGCCATATCCATATTGAGAATCTTCATCTGAGCTTTAGAGAAACAATATTTATAGTGCAGAAATATTAGAAGAGGCTGACGTTGGATGAATTGGTTATTTAGAGTAATTTGATCGGTTCTTGAATTGATCCCAATAAGGTGTTGTTACAGGCCCTGGCCTCTTGAAATTGTGCAGGCTTGATTCAGCTGTGGGAGCACACCTTCCTGATTGGCTGCCGGGAGGCTGCAGAGGAGGTGCGATCTCATTGGACCAGCAGAGTACTGCCACGTCAATCAGATGCTGACTAGGCCCACCAGCACCATATAAAAGACTCTTGAACATTCATACAGCTAGCAGGAAGCTGCATGTGCAGTTGTCTTTTTCCCACCTTTGGTGCTTGCTTTTGCATTGGGTTGTTTGAACCAGTTGTGCTTGCTTGGTTTGTTAAGCTGTTTTGCTTCGGTTTTAGCTTGACTTTGTATTAGCTCGAAGCTCATGTTTGGGAGGTTTTGAGGCTCCCTTTGTGTGTACCTTAGTTTTCCCTATTTGCCCTCTTGGGTGGTTTGAGTTATCTTTAACCTGACCCTTTGAACCTTGTGTATTTTCTTTTGCATTTAACATCTCCGAAACCATTTGCCCTTTTCTTTGGTTGTGTTAATTGAGTTAAGAGTATTGTGTTTTGGTTATTGTAAAACCCTTCCTTTGTAAATAAATGTAAATAAATCCTTTCATACGCCACTCCTTTTCTCTGGACACAGTTTTATGTTGCCTCCTCTGAACCCCTAGACAGAGGGGGCGTAACAGGTTTGTAAACCAAAAAAAGTTGAGATTTAAAGTGAGCGTTAAGATTTTCTAACTAGCAATGGAAAAAAAAAACTACACTCTCCTAAACCATGTGGTATTTTTATTCTTCAAAAATGAATTATATCAGCACTACTAGTTATGCTGCTATAGGCCTAGGCTAATGGAAGACATCAGGGTCTATTTTTCTCACTCTACTGATTTCTACTGCTCTCCAGTCTACTGTTCTCTAGATTTGCATTGCATTGAAATGACTGTTGTCATTTCAGCTTTTAACTTTTTCTTCTCTTTCTTTTTTTCTTCATAGTAGGTACACCTGGTCCGGCGTTCTGTTAACTGTGACATCATCCAGAGAAGACAGATCACCCGCTACTACCATCTAATGTAGAACAGATTACTGGATCAATGTGTGCTTCTGTGCTTGTTTGTCTCTCTTGTTGTGTCTCTGCTCTGTCTTCTGTAATCCCCAGTCGGTCGAGGCAGATGACAGTTCATACTGAGCCCGGTTCTGCTGGAGGTTTCCCTTCCCGTTAATGGGGAGTTTTTCTTTCCGCTGTTGCTTCATGCTTGCTCAGTATGAGGGATTGCTGCAAAGCCATGGACAATGCAGATGACTCTCCCTGTGGCTCTACGGTTCCCCAGGAGTGAATGCTGCTTGTCGGGACTTTGAAGCAATCAACTGGTTCCCTTATATAAGAATTTTTTGACCAATCTGTATAATCTGACTCAATCTGTATAATATGATTGAATTTGACTTTGTAAAGTGCCTTGAGATCACATGTTTCATGAATTTGGTGCTATATAATTAAAAATGTAATTGAATTGAATTGAATAAGCTGTTAACTCCTTAAAAACTGCTTCAGATGGTATTTGGGTTTGCATGAATTGTTTTTAACATCCTGTTTAAAAGCACAGTCCTTTTTATGAACAAGTTTTTTTTTTTTATAATTGGTCATTTGCAATATTTGAATTTTATTCAAATAAAAATAATTTTATTTTCTGATTAGCTTTGAGGCAGAATCATAAAAAATAAAATGTATGTATGCAGTGAGTCTAAACTTTGCATAAAATGTAATAAGAACATAGTTTGGTCAATTTATTTTTTCTCGCAAATATTTTGTCTAAGCAACACTCTGATTCTGTTGGAAAAAAAAAACGGTTTATTTTCTCTTAAATGGAACAAAGTTGTAAAAAAAAAAAAAAAAAAAATGTATTGAAATGAGCACCAGAGTTGAATATGTGGGTTGTGAATTTGCCAAATCCAATGTGCCAATGCCAATCAGCTTTTGTTGAGAGTAGTTTGCAGGGGTGGATTTTTCCTGACTCAAAAAAAACAACAATTTCTATTATTGGTGGCAATCACTATGCTGTGACATATTACGATGAGATTCTGCAACTAGTGTCAATCCAATATCTTCAAAGTCTTGGACCAAACTAAACAGGCTTTACAACAGTATAAGTATAACCTTTTGTTCTAAGTATGTATAATATATGATTTTTACTTTGTGATTTAGGGATTTACTTTGATAAATTAGCTATTGATGATATTAAAACTCAATGTCATCATGGATACATGTGAATTTCAGCACCTGTATTCAAATTTGAACAAATAATGAATATTATTCTTTCAGCTATTGCTCTATACTAAATATCATTAGTTGGATCCATTTTATCAAGAAAAACCATAATTGATTCCAAACTCCTTGGCAGAAATAATAGAATAATAAATACCTTTATTGTCCCAAATTGGAGAAATTCATGTGTAACAGTGGGAAAAACAGAGTTATAGTAGCATAGTAATCATTAACAAGCTAATTTAAAGTTACGTTCAAAAGCAATACAGAATAAACTTTTCAGAATGGAAAAAAAGAAAAGAAAAAAAAGCTAAATAAAATAGTGATTTTTTTTTTTAAATCTATTTCAACACCTTTATTACTTATTACCTTTATTGCAGTTTCCATTCATATTTTATTTTTTAGAATTTCTTAGTTTTAGTTTAAATGTTCTTATATATGAATAGTAGATATACACTCCTGCTCTAAAGTTTGGCGTCACTTAGAAATATCCTCATTTTCTAATGCAAATAACATTAAATTAATGCAAATACAGTCTAGACATTGTCATTGTAGTGTTCTATCTATAATGGAGTGGCCAGCACAGTCAGCAGATCTCAACCCTATTGAGCCGTTGCGGGAGCAGCTTGACAGTATTGTACATATGTAGAGCACTACAAGCCAGTCCAACCTGTGGGAGCTGCTTTAGGAAGCTTGAGTGAATTTTCCTCAAATCACCGTAACAAATTGATATCTAGAATGTCAACGGTCTGCTAAATTGACGCAAATGGAGGATTCTTTGATGAAAGCAAAGTTTGAAGGACAAAATTATTATTTCATGTACAAATCATTATTTCTAACATTGTCAATGTCTAACTGTGTTGTCTATTCATTTTGCAACTCATTTGATTATATATTTCTTGGAAATACATGACACTACTTGGGTGAATACAAGCTTTTGAGAGACGTATGTGTGTGTGTATGTAAAATTTGTTGAGTGCTGAAAAATATTTTCATTCAACAAATTAAAATGAGAGGTTATGTTACAGCTCTTCTCGTTTGGTTAGTCAGAATTATAATTCCTGATTTTAATTTTGTTTCCTATCCACCAGGTCCCTTGACAGCTGGTGCAAATTTACATTGTTTGTGTTTGTTCAAGTGCATGCCTGAGGAACAGCAGTCACACATGACTTAGAAAAAGGGAACTTGATTATATATTTCTTAGAATATAATTTTAAGGAACATTAAACAATTAAAAATAAACTTTTTTGGGACATCTGCTCTCTCAACCAACAAAGTATTTTTTTTCCTAACCAGCTGGTTGAGCAGCACCTAATGTGAGTACACAGATGGTTTCCAACACTTATGTCATGTGTAATTGAAGTTCTGCTTTCCCCTAGTTCTGCTTTTTAGGCTCATTGGTTTCTTTATACAATAAGTTGCAACAGGGCCTTCCATGTAATTACTTGGTATTGTTTAATGTAGAGGCATAGAGCTGGTGTTGTTTTTTTTTTCTTGTCTGTCATTTTTTTCCTTTCTCCACTATTACATTTTATTTTAGCTTTATTAAAGAATGAGCCTAATGTTATATGCTTTTGACATGTGCCTGACTGAGGGAAAGCACATTGGATAAATTCAACACAATAAGCAAAGATTCTAAACAAAGGAGACAAGAGAAGCCTTTTTATGTGGCATTTAGATTTGATCTCAAGTGATGCCATGTTTCAAGTTAGACATTTTAATAATGAACTTGAAAAAGAGAACAAATGTAAAAACTGATATGGAATATTGCTAATGTTCTTATTTTTTATTTATTTTTTAATCTAGGTTCATTGTTTTGGAGAAGAAAGTATTTGTGTAAATTTATACAGTGGTTCAATGAAAGATTTGATTAAGGTGTCAGCTTATCCAACAGAACCATGACATGACCAAAATGGTAGAAACATTGCCTGTCAACTGGGAAACTATTGTTTAACTAACTTGAATCAGCATCATAATTTACCTTAGAATTTCGAGGTTGAAAAAGAAGTATTTTCTGAAGTTTTCCCGTCAAGTTACTGAGGCAGTTATATTTATGTAAAGCTGTGTTTTAGATTAATGAACTTGCAACATGGAGCTCTTTTGACTTTTAAATTAAATTTTCAGAAGAACCATTTTTCAGATAGTGTTGAGCCCAAGTGATAAAGGTAATTACTGGTTCTTGCAATCACAACATGCAGAGATGCATCAAATCTTGACTGCTTTAAACAAGGAGCTCCGTCATTAAGAGCATAAAAATGCAGCAGTGGGTTTTAAAATTATAATGCGCAAGCGTCCATCACACCACCATCTGCGCTCCTTCTTGAGTATCTGAGTCAGAATGACTAATGACTAGATGGTCTGAAAATTTGAAGCACAAGATGTTAGAGGTTGCAATTAAAAAACACATTAAAAACAACAGCATCCTCTATGTTTTACAGGTGGTAGATCAGTAAGGCCTCTGGGGAGCGTAGTTTTTTTTTTTTTTTTAGGTTCAAATTATAAACATGAAGCACATTTATGTTGAGAATCCTTTTGAAATTGCCAGGTGACGTATATAATAATGCAATTGAATTTGCTTATGTAAAAACATATTGAACACAAAAAGAGAGGGATTTGAATCAATAAACTTAATGGAGGTGATTTACAGTATATAGCGCTTTTCAAGTCACACTGGCCACTCAAAGCGCTTTACACAAGTCCTTCATTCACCTAATCACACTCACTAATGCACTTTCATTCATACACCAATACACAGATCGGTAGGCAACAAGAGTTTAAGTGCCTTGCCCTGGAGCATATGACTTATCTCATTATGTTTATATATATATATATATATATATATATGTGTGTATGTGTGTGTGTGTGTGTATGTATATGTGTATATGTGTGTATGTATATAATTTTAAAACTTTAACATTGAAAGCTGGTATGTGCATATGTATCCACCTGTTTTCCTATAAAGTCCCTAAAAGGTTCTGTTACAATCAGTCACCTTCAAAGGTCACATAATTATTGAAATAAAGTCCACCTATGTGCAGTCTATGGCTACGTTCACACTGTGGGAAAATGCCACCCAAATATGATCTTTTTTGCCCAAATGCAACCCATATCTGTCTTTTTCACCACAGTGTGAATGGCCCAGTTCCGATCTTGTCACCCAAAAATAATCCAATCTGAACGGTCATGTTGCATTTTATCCGTCTTTCCCGTCACTCTCCTGTCTCTCACTACACATCCACACACAGTAGTAGCAGTAAACGCTCCATAAACGACCATTGTTAATAGCTGTGCTGCTTTCTTATCTTATTTCATCTTGCTATGATGTGATCTCAGTGTTGTCGGCTCCCATTGCTCTACAGGTGTCTAATAACAAGGAGAGATGCTCACTGGCATTCTAATTTTTTCTTTTCCGAAGTTAAAAAAAAAAAAAAAAAAACTTTATTGAACACCCCTAGAAACAATTACATTCACTATTACGTCTGTAAACAGTGCGCTGCTGTTTGTAGTTTCCTTTTTGTTATTTGCCACGTGGGCTGCTTTGCGATCTTGAACTGTTCAGACAGAAGTCTGATGGTGGTCGCATTTAACAGTAGTATGATTGGCCACGTCAAAAAAAATCTGATTTAAGCAAAAAATCAGAACTGAGCATCTGCAGTGTGAACATAGTCTTAGTGTCAAATGATCTGTCAGTATAAACACACCTTTCCTGAAAGGCCCCAGAGGCTGCAGCACAACTATGCAAAAGGCAAGAAGCTCTCCAAACAAGTCAGGAACAAAGTTGTTGAGGAGACAAGTCAGGGGGATTATAATAAAATATCCAAATCTTTGATGTTCCCCCAAAGTACCAATTCATCATCTTCAAATGGATAGCACATGGTACCACAGCAAACCTGCCAAAAGAGGGCTGATCAAAGAGGAGTCACAGAGGCCAAAGGGAAACCTGAAGGAGTTGTAGAGCTCCACAGAAGAGACTGGAGGATTTGTCCATAGGACCGCAATAACCTGTACACTCCATAGAGCTAGGCTTTACTAGCATTTAGTCCAAACAAACCAGCAGTGCCTTCCATCGTTATGGCCAATGTAAGATAACTATAAAATAAACCACATACAGCTTGTAAGATCTATGCAACATAAAGCATGGGATTTCTGTCTTTTTGTCTGCATAGAGACATGGCTAAATAGCATCCCTGACTCCACTATCCAGCTGGCTGTGCTAACATGCTTCCATGCTGATCAAGTATTAGTGGAAGGAGGAAAGCCTCCCAGAGTGGAAGTTTGTGTTTACATCAGCGGTGCTTGGTACCAGAATGCTGCTGTTTTCTAAAAAACCCTGGTTACCGCTGGCAGAGTTTATTATTATCAAATGTCTACTATCTACTGAGGGAGTTCTCAGTAAGTCTGCTGGTTGCTGATTACATCCCTCCCACTGCTGACACCAGCAATAGGAGCGAGGCACGAAATTAATATTACCAGGCCATTAGTTAGCAACATACATCCCACCCAGGCAGATTCCTCATTACTTCTGGGGAGGGTTTTTTTTCTGCTTAAACTTCACCAACGTACGAACTTTCCAACGAAAGGAGAAATTACTTTGGATTATACACCTCTCCCTTCCCCACCTGGATCTCTTTGATCACATTGCTATAATGCTGCAGCATACAGATCCAGAGTGAGTCTCATTGATCCAGAGTGACAACATGTGGGATTTGAACTCAGAACCTTGCAGCCTCTCCAGGGCACAAGAAAAAATCTCTCTAACCACTGGGCCACCAGGTGTAGATTGCTAACCGGGAGCCATCGCTGACAAGGAAGATTTAAAGACTCCTGAGTGCTCAGGACGCAGCCTTTAGAGAAGGAGACACTGCATGCCTAGCAGGAGCAAGCACTAACTTGTCCTGTGGAATCAGGGGAGCAAGATTTAACTACATCAAGAAAATATGTGGATGCTTTAGTAACACCAGAGATCTACAGACTCACAGGACTCAGCAGCTCAGAACATAACTCCTCCCCCAAAAGATGAATCAAATGTTACATCATTGCAAATTACTTGTACATGATGTACAACTCAAACACTCTCTATATTAGGATTGTGGTATTTATCCAAACAGCTGTTAAAGCTGTCCACTTTGTGCTTTTAACACTGTCCAAAGAAGAATATTAATTAAAGGACCCACTGAGGCAAGTACACAACAGTAGAGTTCAGACTTAATTATTACAGCAAGCAGGAGCGCAGCACTTCTTCAAGGAGTCTGCATGTGTGCTCTTTCTTCAGTATTTTCTTATTAACCTTTGAAAAAGTTTAATACTTGCCTGCCTGTATAATTTCAAAACTTTAAAAATTTTTTTACCAGTTTTAATAAGCATAACCTATGGTTATGGCTATATTAAATGTGTTTATAGAACATTTGGCCATATACAGAGCCTCATGTTTACTAGTGTTGTCCAAATGGAATAACATTAAAAACAATTATCAATTTATTTATTTTTAACCATAAAATGTGACCAAATGCATGTTTGCTTTTGTCTTATTCAATTCACAAAACAGTTTCTCCTTAGGTAAATAGCATATAATTGTCTGAATGCATCGACTTACTTTTATACTTTTATGGCCACCCAGAAGATAAATGAAATGTTTGTACACATTGTAATTTAGATTACCGTATTTATCGGAACCATAAGGCACACAGTGAATTAACGTGTCTATGTGCATCTTTGTCCACATATAAGGGGCACCGGATTATAAAGCGCCATAAATATTCTTCCCGAGTGTGTAATATCACTCCGCCATTCATGTACTCCTGGAGCGTGCTCCCTAAACGGCCTCACATACTCGGCGTACTGTGCACATACTGTGAGCTTGACGGACACTGCACTGACTCTCTGGACGTTTTACCCTTCATAGTCGAGCGTATTGTTGCCCACATTCTTGTGGCAAATTTCTACAATTCCCACGCTCCCTGCCAGTGGGACAAAATGGCGCAAAGGATGGTAAAATGTGTGATTAGCTAACTGAGCAGCCAGAGCAGTTTATTTTCCAGCAGGCTCCCACTGCACACCTGTCAGTTAGGACTGTGATGCTGGAGACCGCCTGCTTGGAGCAGCTCAATGTTTTAAGCTCGGTGTCAAATATAAAACAGTTCAACGTAAAGACTTCTTACCACCGAGAAGTCATAGAAATTGAGCTGTGCACATACCCATATGCACGGACCTCTGCAGAGTGAACTACACTCCATAATACATATTACACCTTACATATTATCTTGAATAATATTTAAGGTGCACCTTACATATTACATATTAACTTGCATAAGTCAATTTATGAGAAGATTTAATGATTTTAAGTGTGCCTTATAGTCCTGGAAATACAATAAGAATTATATTGTCATGTTTTGTGTGTACTGATGACCCAATTGGAAACGGGTCATCGAGAGAAATTATGGATTTAATGGTCAGAAACTTACAGAGACACAACAAAATCAGTTCAGGAACGAGAACAAGAGCAACTGTAGAATCCAGCAGTTAGAAAAAGAACCTAAAAAAAATTAAATACTCTGGGGATGTGATGAGAAACATGGGAACCAGGGTAATTTAATTAACAGAATTCAGAGCAACTAAGGGATAATCAAAGCAGTGAACTGAGGGAAGAATGAATAATCGGCACAGGAGATACTGAATGGAAACCAAAAAGACCAAAAATAAACCAAAATGAACTGAGTCCAAATTCTTTACATCCCACAATTCCTTGCGCTGTTCTCACCACCCATGCTCAATCCGTCCTCTCCTGCACTCTGCAGCTCCCATACCACACAGGTATGTTAAGACATAAGACTATGGTAGCAATATAAAGGTTTTTATAGCAGCTTAGTGGAAAGTCCAGTCCGTTTCAGTTTCCTGAGGATTAAGAACTGTTGTTCGACCTTCTTCACCAGTTGGGAGGTGTTTACTGTCCAGGAGAGGTCGAAGGAGATGTGAATGCCCAGGAGCCTAATGCTGTCCACACGCTCCACTACCTCCCTCCGTATGCAGAGTGGAGCGTGCTCAGTCTTCCTGGACCCCCTGTAGTCCATTATTACCTCCTTGGTCTTGCTGGTCCAGTATCAAGTTGTTCCTGCAGCACCACTGTTTCAGATGGCAGACCTCCTCTCTGTAATGGTTCTCATCATTGTTTGAAATGAGACCCACCACAGTGGTGAACCGCTCACTTCACCACTGTGTTCGTGGGGTGGATAGCAGAGCAGTCATGGGTGAAGAGAGCAGGGCTGAGGACACAGCCATGCGGCGTTCCAGTGTTGCGGATCAATGGGGCAGATGTCCGTTGCCCTATTCTCACCACCTGGAGCCTTTTGGTGAGGAAGTCTGTGATCCAGGAGCAGAGTGGTGTTTGCTTCTCCACTCAAAGCCCAACCACCGAAGGTTTGTCCACTAATAGCTAATGTGTGAGCTGAGGAGCAGGCTGTGGGTGTACCTGCACAGAAACACACCAATCCCAGCAGCAGAGGAGCTATCTGCACAGTGTAATAGCGACATCCCGGTACCGAGTTTATGGTCTGCACCGAGGGGAGAGAGAGGAGCAGTATTCAGCACTGGCAACATACTGGAGATAGATTTTCAAAGTTGTAAAAGGCAATACTCTGGCTGATCATATTAGTTAAATCTTAACATTCATCCTCAAAGTTTACTTTGCAAAGTTTACCAAAAGGGTTTACAAATAGAGTGATAAAATATGATGATATACACTGCAAAAACAGATCTAAAAATAAGTAAAATGTTCTTAAAGTTAGTGTATTTGTCCTAAGCAGGTAAATAAGATTATTTGCCAATGGAACCAGTATTTTTACCCCTAAAATAAGATAATTAGACATCCTGCACTTGAAATAAGATGATGGAGATGAGTTGTTCCTATTTTAAGGGCAAAAATCCTATTCCATTGGCAAATCATATTATTTACCTGCTCAAATCAAGGACAAATACACTAACGTTAAGAACAATTTACTTATTTTTAGATCTGTTTTTGCAGTGTATAACTATTTGAAACCACTTTATGAAAGTGTTGTTCATTGCCACTGTTGCTACACGCTTCTTAAGGAATGATCACTTCAAAGAGCATGACTGTAATAATGATGGTTGAATTGGATTATTTTTAACTTAATTGAAATCTGCATATGATTGGATTGTACTGGTATGAATACCATATACATAATGTTCACATAACTGGATATGCATTGGGCTTGTTTGTGTTGTAATATTCCTTGAGATTACAACTGTTGTGATTTTGGGTTATATAAATCCACTAAATTGAATTGAATTGCCATTATTTCTCCACTAACATATTTACTGAATAAAAGAAAAGTAAAATGCCAAAATTAAAAGTAAAGTTCCCTTTATTAAATTGATACCTGTGTGTCTCAACAGGTACGGTTTTGGTGGAAAACATGCAGATTAATGGCCGGGCCCAGGACCCGGGCAGAACCATCTCGCTGACGCTACTTGACAACTATGATTACTGGGTTATACTAGAACCAGCACGGCAGAGACTTTATCTCAACAGCACTGGGCGCCATCTGGACAGAGATGTGAGTACAGGATAGGTGAAAAGGGCATCAACACAGGAGTCTTGATGCGTTTAAGGAAAAATAAATAGAAAAGTTATTTTCATATGCATATCTTTTGTTTAATTATGAATATATCTGTGTTCCCAAAAGAATAGGCATTCTCAGTTCTTGAAATTGTATAATTTAAAGGTTGTGTGAACTTTTTTTTTTTTTGTGTTTGCCTGTTGTTTTTTTTCCCCGGTAATAACTACAACACTTTGAGACATCAATGATCTTTGCAACAGAATTTACAGTTAGTGGGAGTTTTTTGGCTTAGTAGTATTGCATATTCATTGTAAGAAATTTATAATGCCTTCATGAAAAAATGCAGAGTATGGCTACCTGGTTCTCAGATGGCATGCACACGTAAGCTCCCTTTGGTGCACATAAAAAAATACTGCACATTTACAACAGCCTGAATGGTACAGTTTGGAATTTGAGAGATGGGGGCAAAGTTGTTAGCGCATTAAACGCCATTTAAGGCAAGTGGTTAGATTAAATGCACTAAGTGCAGTGGGGTGGATTTTATGTTAAGCTATTGATGGGTATGCTCAGAAAGATCAATTGGAGAAATTATAACACAGGAAACGTTTTACACTACAAATGGAGAAGCTATGTTGGGGTGTTGCCTGCTGCCTTAATTAACCCTTGCTGCTAAATTTAGATTATGTCTGCCAAGTACTGCTATCAGTACAACAAGCCTATGCTTTCTATTCACATCCAAACAGAACGGGACAGGATTTCCACACACCCCCCCCCCCCCCCCCGAAGAAAAATTATATATATATATATATATAGCCTATATCTAATTATTTTATCATAACTCTGTAAGATTGCTTGCAATGAACAGCAACTTGGATAACTGCAATCTCTAAATGCTTTTCTTCCCCTTTCATGTCTTTCAGCCACCTAATTACATCACAACCATTGTGGTCCAGGTCCAATGCACCAATGAGCTGGTTGGTACGGTTATTTTACACGAAGTTCGAATTGTTGTGAGGGACAAGAATGACAACAGCCCCCAATTTCAGCAGCCACGCTACTATGTTTCAATAAACGAGGTAACAGAGCAGCTCTTCCTAGCATAAATATATAAAATAATACACCAGTTTTGCTTTAAAATCTGTCCTATAAATTTGGTTTAGCTCAGTCATCAAGTTCCGGCAAGGGATCCAGAAATACAGTGTTTGCATTTTTTTTATTTTTTTTTTGCTGTTTGCTAGAAATGTTGTTTTTTTTTTATTTTATTTTACAGGTGTTACTATGAAGAGAAAGTGTTAAGTTTCGGCATAGGTTGAGTGCTTCTCATTTTAACCTGCTGGCGTAAAATGATTCTTGTTAAACAAAACCCAACAAAATATTGAGTCCATAATCTATACCAGGGTCACTAACATGGTGCCCGTGAACACCAAATAGCCCATGAGCCTGTTCTAAAAATCAGTTTATTTTACACAAAGTTAAGGTGAACTCTGACTCTCCTAGTTCAAAGGTCAGTACTGGTAGCCCTTCGTATAACACAACACCAATGCAGTAGCTCTCATTTTCAAAAAGGTTGGTGACCCCTGATTTATACAATGATATAGACATGTTGTATTTCTTTTTTTCTATAAGTCTTAAGTAAAATATTTTTGAGAAACCTAATTTTGAATTATATTTAAAATTATATAGTACTTCTAATTAGTAGGAACAGTGAAATTTAAAACATCTATTCTGTATATAATAGAGATTTATTACATACATCTGAGTTTTGCTTTTCAAATTAATAAATAAATTAATGTCCTGATAATGTTTTATTTCATGAAGATGCACCGTCTTGCCATGTGAGTGATCCGTTTTCCGATTACTGTCACTGTCAATAAAGATAAAGAACCATGAATTTTTATTGGCACTATGTAATCATAATGACATTTTGGTGAGACACCAGCTCAAAATACAGACACAAAATAAAAAACATAATGTTCAAATAGTTGAGTGCAGTAGTTGAGTTGTGTGCAAATGTTCCCTAGCATCTGATAAGAGATGGATGTTTGAATCAAAAAAGATGGGTAGCAGTCAGAAGTTAAGAGTACAAATAGTCTTTAGAAAAATGTGGAATCTTCAAGTTAAAGACATTAGCATGTGAGAGGCAGTATAAATAGTTCTTAATCAGATCAAGAACCTGTGGAACCAGTACCATGTTTGTAAACATCTAAAAAGTCTATAAACACTGGTGTTATGCAGGAAAATGTGGCACTTTAAGCTTCTTTCTTATATAGTAAAAGGGCATTTTGCTGGTCGCACGTTTTCACAACATTTTGACCTACTGATGGAAGTAGTAGTTAGAAAATAAATCTTTAGCCTTCAAAGTTGTGTTTTTGAAATCAAAACATCGCTGCAGAGGCCTACAGTTGTTGCTGCTCACAGATTTTTTGTGCATTGCAAGTTAAAATTTTCTGTCACACTTTGTTTTTGTTACAATCTGCAGCTACCCCAACAGTATAGTGAGTCATTCTACATTGCTGTCAACTTCCCAGAACAAGATTTCTTGCCTGCTGCCTGGTCCTGTGGACTTTGCTCAGGGCTCTGGGGAACAGCAGTGGTTCTCATGCTTAGTTTTTGTTATTCTGTCAGTGGCGCACGTAAGCCTTCAGACTGTTGCTGACTGCTACATTTTCCTTATTTTTATTTTTATTTTTCTGTATTAATGGGGTAGAGTGGCAATAGTGCCAGTTGAAGTAGATAACTCTTTCTTGTGAGCTGCTGTTGTGCCAAAAAGAAATTGCTTGAGCTGATTTTTTTTCTCCTTTTTCTATTCTCCTACATTTTTTCTTTAGCTCACACCAGTTGGAACGACCATTTTCACAGGCTTCTCAGGAAATAATGGTGCAACAGACATTGATGATGGGCCAAATGGACACATAGAATACAGCATCCTTTACAATCCCGATGATCCGGTATATGGCCAAGTCCCAGCAGGATAAAGTCCTTCATAGTCTGCTGTAATTTCTTCAGAAATTCAGATTTATCCCCGTACTTTGCTTTCTTTTTTTCATTTTAAGGTATCTAACACCACAGTAAGGGTTGGAAACACGCTTTCAGGACATATTCTTCTGGCTGAGAGGCTAAATTATGAGGACAAAACTCGCTACCTGGTATTGGTCCAAGCCAGTGTAAGTGAATTAACTTTCATACTTACAAGTACTTTTGAATACAGTTGTTTGGTGATGTTCAAGTTGTTTTCCCCATCTATGGCTGACTGGTGAAGCTAAATAGAGTATATTCAATAAATTGTATTTATTTCAGCAAAGCTCAAAAAGTGAAGATCACGTATTATATAGTTGCAATATAGTTCCAGAGTAAAATACTGTAAATGTTTATTTTGGAGTACCCCTCGCGACCTCATGAGGGATAAAGAGAGTGAGAAAATGGATGGATGGATGGATGTTTATTTTGGTTACTTCTGATAATTATAGCTTACAGGTCATTCATCCATTCTTTGATTGTCTATACTTGCTTAACCATGCGTGGATTAGTCCAGGGTGTCCCCAGTCCATCACAGGACAACATAGTGACATGAAGGACAAACAACGCGTGCGCGCACACACACACATACTCTCTCACACTCACACACACACACACACACACACACACACACACACACACACACACACACACACACACACACACACTTAAGGGTAATTTAGAAAGACCAGTTAACCTAAAAATCATGTCTTCTTGACTGTGGGAGGAAGCTGGAGTACCCAGAGAAAACCCTCACACGCACAAGGATGCATGTGAGGCAGACTTCATGCAAAAAAGGCTGGGATTTAAATCCAGAACCTCTTTTGTCACAATGCAACAGTGCTAATAACTCTGCCACTGGGCTTCCCACATGCAGCTCATGAAAACCCAAAATGTTATATTTTGGAAAAACAAAACTCTTGTTTAAACAATAAGAATGAATTTTGTACAGTAATTTTTTGTCGTGGCCTGCACAATCATGTGGAGAACTGCTGACACAACAGTATCTTGTGTTTAGTTAATCTGTCAGTTTCACTTTTTAACTGAATTACTAAAATAAATAATAGTCTAATGAACTAAAATGCAACATTTATAGTAAAGTTATTTCAAATGGCATAACACCAGGTGTAAGCTCTGTTTTTAACCTGTATAAGGCACACATGACTGTATGATAAGTGTTTTATTGATAAAATTTGATTGGTTGATTTGTTATTTGATTCTTTTATTGATGGATTGATTGATAAAGATATGTCTCTGTTGGTTTTACATTGTGGAGGTTTTAAACAGTGGTTCAGGCTTGAAATTATACCAAAATCATTGCATAATTTAATAAATAGTGACAAAATAAACAGCATTTGTAACTTAGTAGCACTAAGTTGCAAGTTTGTTTGTTTTGTTTTGTTTTATTATTTGGGTCCCCATTAGCTGAGCTTTATAGCCAGCTAATCTTCCTGGAGTCCTTATCAAAACAAATACATAAACAAAAATATTGTTAATATAACAGATAACATGTATACAATACACAAACATTTCAATGAAATGTTGACAGAGATTACAATTTATACACATATCTGTCCACAGGATATAATATAAATTAACTTTTGATGTATATTTTATTTAACTTCATTTGAGATAAAAAGTTGATGTGCATCCAAACATATTTGCATGTCAGAGTATAGTGTATTTTAAGTCTGGATTTTACTCTAGCAAATCATGCCTTCATGTTCTTTTTGGACAGGATTGTTTAAAAAAAAAAGATGGTAAAACTAAGACTACTAATTGGCAGTTTGCATTATAATAAGGAAGGTTTGTGTCAATCATCATGTACTCTATATCCAATACAGTTAATTAGCAGAAAATACATGTGCAAACAAAAAAAAATGCATTTGTTTATGAGTAGCATTTGCAAAGATATCTTCCAAGAAGTTTTCATCATTTAGAGAAACGCTGTCTTTAAGATGTAAAGTAGTAGATTAGCAACTTTCATGTAGATATTTTAAAGATTTACCATTGGATTCTCTATCTGGATCCCACGTTTGCAACAAAAACTTTTCACATAACATACATTCAAGGTGTAGATTTCAATCCTTTTTCAGTCCAACTTGACATACATTAGAAGTTTTTAGGCAAAAAGTTAGAATTATAAAATAGTGAGTGTACTGTGGGACCTTAAAACCAAATATATTATTATATTTAGTTTTAAGAACAACCTTTATTTCCACAGGTTTACTGTCATGCCACATACTGTAAATAAAATATAAGTGGACAGTCATGCTGTGTTTCTTCTTTATATACAGTGTAAGCCATAAGTAGTAACCCCACTTGAACATTTTCATGTTTTCTTGCCGCATAACCTGTACCTAAAACAGATGTTTGAGGGTTTTTACCATTTAATATACAGACCATGCCTTACAACATTGAAAATGTATTTTGTATTGTGAAGCAAACAGCAGGTATCACAAGATAACAGAAAACCTCAGCATGCATGCGTGTTGTTACGAGAGCTCCTTGGTCTTCATGGTGTGCTGCCTCTTGCTTAGCAGTGCCACGTCTGGGGCCTTTCAGAAAAAGTGTGTTTATACTGACAGATCATATGACATTTAGAGTATGTGCAGGAGGACATAATTCCATTAATTATGTGACTTTTCAAGATCAGAATGTTTAAGGGGCTTTATAGTAAAGGGGTGGATACATATGCACATGCCAATTTTCATTTCACTTCACCATCTTAGACTATTTGGTGCACATTCATTCATTCATTCATTCATTCATTCATTCATTCATATATTTATACAGAAACAGTTGAATATTAAATAATAACAGAATAATATAAGGCAATATGCAATATAATACAGGCTTTACAATAAAATCAGCAATAAAGGTAAAGAGAAAACAAGGACTGGCCTAATGGTCATGCTCTCTGGAATTAAAAGTCAGTTTATTTTCAGGCTCAAAAAGGACTAATACTATCAGAACAAATGTTTGGAGTGTATTGTTCTATTTGAAGATGAATATATGTTGTTGTTGTTTTTTTACAGATATAGTACGTGACTTGGCCCCTGTGAAAACCAAAAGTGAAATGTTAAAAATATTTCTTAAAAAAACGTCAGGGAATAAAACAGGAGGGAATCCAAAATCAGGGTTACATGTTCACGTCTTCTTATCCTTGTTAGCAGACAGGCAGCTGAATTTTGAACCAGCTGAAGACAAGAAAGAGACTGGTCAATCCCACTGTAGAGGGAGTTGCAGTAGTCCAGTCTAGAAGCAATAAAGGCATTGAAAATCTGAATCAAGGATTAACGCAAGATTCTTAACAGACACACAGCCAGAAAAGTCCAGTGATCTAACTTGTGTTTCAGGTAGTGCTGTCAAACGATTAAAAATTTTAATTGCGATTAATCACATAATTTCAATAGTTAACTCGCGATTAATAGCAAATTAATCACATATTTTATCTTTTTATTTCTGAAAGTGTAAAAGCCTATTTTAGCATTTTAATATGCAATTTTGCAATAAATGACACTGGTAAAAAAAACAAAAAATATTGATTATTTTTTATTTTCAAGCACCTTTCAGAATTGGAATGAAAGCATCCCGGTGCCATAACATTTTAAACTTTGGCCAATAATGGCTAAATCACTAATAATAATGCCCTGATGTTTACACAAGTGTAAACAAATGTGTAAATAAATAGAAATTTCATGCCAAAATATTGTTTTTGCCTCATAAACAAAGATAGACATGGTATTAAGCATTTACATATAGAGTAATACTAATTTTACATTTTACAGACAAAAAAAAGAAAACAAATTAATAAGCATTAAAGTATAGTTTATGGGTTGGGTTACTGCAGTGTTTATCAGCGTGTAAAAAAAAAAAAATCACCTTCAGAACCAATCTCTGCTCAAAATGGTGATCTGCACCGCCAAATCGACTTTTAGCAGTTAGCATCAGTTATTACAACCGTAAACTGCAGAAAATACGGGCAGAGTTGCTCTTCCTGCATTCACTCCCACTGCTCTTATGTCAGTCTAGGAGGATACGCTCGTTATGAGGCGGAGGGATATTTCAGCTGGTTATACTCACTGTGTTAGTAGTGCAGCAGCATCACTTATCTTAGAGCCCTAATAAGCGACTTCAATCTCTGACACAAGCCCAAAAAAACTGCAACCCGCAATTCATGAAATTTACAAGCAACTTTAGAAAAACAAAGCCCAAAGTCGCATGAAATAAGCGGGCTTAACAACAGTAAGCGCTTGTCTGTTTTGCTACAGTCTTTAGCAGTCTTGGAACTACAGAAAGTGGCGAGGGTAAAAAAAGAAAAAAAAAAACACAATCCGGGGAGCGGTGTGGGGGGAAAAAAAAAGCATTAACACGATAAATGCGTGTTAAAAAAAATTGCCGTTGTGGTCTAACAGAGTTAACGCGTTAACAACGCATTAAAACTGACAGCCCTAGTTTCAGGTAAGCAGATCGGATTTACCAAATAAAATCACCTGTCTTTTTATCATTTAAATAAAGTGCTGCTCTGGCCATGCTCTCAGATTTGCCAAACACTTGAGCAGACTCTCCGCTGACCGAGATCCGCTGGATTTTAAAGGAAGATTCACCTTGATACCATCTGTTTAAAAATGTAAGGACACAATGTTCTGAAAAATGGACCTGGAGGGAGAAGGTACAAAAAAGATCAAATAGGACCTATCAGGGAACCTGGTGGTAAACAATATTTAAGAGGAAAACGGGTCCAACTGAACAAAGGAACTTCTGTTAGATAAGTAGGACTTAAAAAGTTGTTGCTCTGCCTGAAATACCAACAGATTGCTAAAGCATTGACATTTAAATGTCATGATATAGTGTGTCAAAAGCAGCATTAAAATCAAGAAGCATTGAAACTGCTGAATCGCTGGAATTAGCAATTAAAAGTTAATTTTTGCACAACCTGAGAAGTGCAGTTTCAGGGCTGTGACAGGACTTAAAGCCAAACTGAAACTGCTCATGAATGTCATGAAGCTACAGGTGATGTTGTAGCTGAATAAAAAACACCTGTTCTAAAAGTTTAGAAAGGGTAATTTCTCAATGATACTAAAGCTTGAGAGAACAGTAGGAGAACAGACGGATCAGTGCAGCCGTCGCAGTATTGCATAGACTGCACCGATCAATTTACCAACTGGTATATTTTGCTACCCTCACCTAAAAGTGAGATCCCTGATACAATTAGCTGAAATGAGCTTCCTCAGCAGGGTGGCTTGGCACCCCCTTAGCGATAGGGTGAGGAGCGCGACCGTTTGGGAGGGTTAGGCACACATAACCGTTTCTCCTCCTCTCGATGGCTTGGGAATTCGTTCCGAATGCCCACTGGATGCCTCCTTCGAGAGGTGTTCCAGGAATGTCCCACAGGGAGGTGGGACAGGTAACGCTGGAGAGACTATGTCTCTCAGCTGGCTAGGGAATGTCTTGGGCTTCCCCTAGAGAAGCTGGAGGATGTGTCTGGGGAGGAGGAAGTCTGGGAGCATATCTGCTGAGGCTTCTGCCCCCGTGACCCGGTTCGATCCGGATAAGCAGAAGATGACAAGTATGAATATATATTAGATATAGATATAGACATGGTCTTTGTTTTCTCTTTAAAATGTCCCAAAGTGTGACTTGAATACCAAAGTATATACCAAAACAAGAGTTCTGTGTGCCATTTCATCCATTTTACCAATATTCATTAGCCTCCTTAAATCACTCAAAAACAAGCTATAAAGAGGCTGATACTTTGTTTATGAAAACTAAATATGAAAATATTTGTGTCATCTTATAGTTTCACAGTAATAGGAGCAAGCCTGATCATGTAATGCAAAAAAAAAAAAAAAAAAAAAACGGAAAAAAAACCCAAACAAACAAAGAACAAAACACGGTTGTAGTTGGAACAATATCTATTGGGACGTAACATTATTCCCAGCTCTGATTTCTGGGGCAGGGAGACAGCATCAATATACTTTACTTTCTACTGCACTGATATTAATGTAACACTCTCTTACCTGTCTGTTTCCTTAGCTGGCAGTAGAGACCTGACTAATCTGTTGAATCTGGCATGTGCTCTTTAAATTAGAAATTGCAAGGAATGAGTATGATTGTTCTCTGCTCTACTTGTGTCAAGGGTTTAGTTACATTGGAAATGTAAATCTTGAAGTGATTTACTTTT
This sequence comes from Fundulus heteroclitus, assembly GCF_011125445.2. Classification (NCBI taxonomy): domain Eukaryota; kingdom Metazoa; phylum Chordata; class Actinopteri; order Cyprinodontiformes; family Fundulidae; genus Fundulus; species Fundulus heteroclitus. The sequence goes on along the minus strand of NC_046382.1, from coordinate 25,762,622 downwards.
TGTAAAATCCTATGGGGAAGCAAAAGCATTTCTACTGGGAAACTTTCTTGAAAACAGATGTGGATTGATTATTTTCCTGAACATTTGGTAAAATATCACCAGTACTATTAGCTGTAAGGGTTTCTGTTGAACATATGAAGGTTAGACATAAATTCAAACTGGAAGACTCACCTCGGCACACCTGCATCCACTGATTGTCTCATCATGTGTCCGGGCCCAGCCAATCTGCGTCAAGTCCTCATCCTATCATCCCACAAGACTCATAAATTTCTCTTTTTATGGATTCTCCTGCTTTTCAGATGAGCTTCAACCTTCTGCCTTCACGCTTGCAGGCTTCACCTGGCTCCTTCTCTCCTCTGGCCTCCTCCACCAGTGTCCAAACCCCGGGGGGAAGACTTTACTAATGCTAATCCTAAAATGAACATCCAAACTCATAGACATTCACATCTTTCACGTCTTCTGCCAGGGTCCGAGCACCAAATAACTTTTCTTATTTATGTCAATAAACCCCTCTAATTGCCTCTTGTCTGTGTGAGTCTAAACAGACTGACATGGGCACCACTTTAACATAGCATTACCTCACAACTTTGTTTGTAGGATAGCAATGTATTATTTAACAAAGGATAAGGCAGATAAAACAGTGATTTATTTAATTTAAACAATGATATGATAATGTATGCTAAAAAAAAAAATTGCATCATTGTTGAGTAGTTAATTTTTACATTTTTTCCCCCCAGGACCGTGCCCCATACCCACCAAACAGACTAACAGCTACCACAACTCTGACCGTGGATGTCTTAGATGGTGATGACCTGGGTCCGATGTTTCTGCCTTGTATTTTAGTGAACAACACCCGTGACTGCAACCCCCTCACCTACCGTGCTGCTATCCCTGAATTTACTGAACCGGTGAGAAGCACATAGAGAGACAGCTGTCAACACCTTCCTATTTAATATACTTGTATATATGTATTTTCATAAATGCGAGTGATGTTTTTGTTGTTGTCTTGAACTCTGTGTCTGAATGTGCTCTCGTGATGCACCTTTCAGATTGCCTAATTGTCAGCTTACATCCTGTTGCGCCACCTCAGTCGGAGGCAGAGTTGGTTACTCTATCTTGGTCTCAGCATTTCTATTTTAGGAGGAATATTTGGACAGTTTTACCAGTAATCGGGCTTACCGTAGTTTGAACAGGTATGACAGCAAAATGGCAGAGAAATTTCCTGAAGCCAAAAATCCCCAAAGAACGGACTAGCTGATGGATGTTTAATTAATCTACCCCTTATATTAGAGTTTCCATTGTTATCCTGTAATATGTGAATGGATTTGTAGATTTAAATGTATGTAAGACTTAACAATAGAAGGAAGTGTTATTCCACTCATCACACTTTTCAGTAAATAGTAGCTCAATCAAATGTCTTGACACCATCTGTGCCTTCATCAGAGTCAAAGTGTACACAGCATTAAGACAAGTAATAATAATTTCTCATAATCATGTTAAGGTCACATTACAAGCCTATTGGCCATTGTGTCTAAACATTTCTCCAGTCAAACCAATCAACCCAATAAAAAATTACATTGCCTTTACCTCTACTGATATAATTTAAATGTTCTTGCGTTTTGAGACACAGATTGTTCAAAAAGACAAACCAAAACATTTTATTTTTAGATGTTAGATGCTCTCCAATCAACATACCAGATTTTTATTTATTTTTTGCGTGTTGTTACTGAACAGTATTCTAAATTATCAGACACTACATTTTTAACATGCAGCGGTGAAAACAATCCATTAAACTCTTGATAGACCGCAGGAGCTTACATGGAATATTTTTACTGATTTGTCCTTATGGGTTAGATTATGTGGCACGAGAAAAAAAAACGTTTTAAACATTTTTATACCTGAGAGAAAATGTGGATTATGCAATCGTCCCATAATTGCATTTCAACCATTGGAAGCGTTTTTCATACTGGATTTCTAGTCTCAACACTGTAGAAACCATTGGCATTATTGAAGAACTGAATCTGTCATGTTTTTTTCTTGAATCTCCTGTTACCAAATATATTTGTTTGCTTTTCCATGGTTGAGTGAGTGAAATTGTTTGTATTGATGTTATGTATTTTTATATGCATTTTTTTCCTGTGCATTCAAACAATTACCCATTTTACTGTTTTGTTTTTGATTTGTTTGGCCTGAAAAATATCCATGGTGTGGACAGTAAACACAGTGAAGAACTTTACTCCTACTATACTATTGTGTGACCTAAAGACTTGTTATGTGACTTTGCCGTGATTCTAAAACACCTGTTTCAGGTTGTCTATAATCACTTGCTTTAATTGTTGTGGTTGCTTTTGACCCTGATGCAGATGTTATTCTGTGTGAAGTTTACGCAATAAGAGCAGAAAATTGATCAGTGAACTCCTGCTCAACTTTGTTTCCATTATGCATCTCATGTTGTCTAACTTTTCCTGCAAGTCCACATTGCATGTGTACATCCATAAAGATGCTTTTAACTATATATATATATATATATATATATATATATATATATATATATATATATATATATATATATATATATAGATATATATGCATGTTTGCAATGATGACACACTTTGTTAGAAGTCCATCTCTTTTAAGCACCCAGAAAAAGCCTTGCTGGATTTCTTTGGAGCATTTAAGACAAGTAATCAACATGAGCTTAGCAGTTTTCATCCTTTTTTTGTCTCTTCTCTATTCTGCTGTGTAACCATTATGCTAACATATCTGTCCACTGGGAGATTTTTCTTCTCGTAATTGATGAGTGAATATAATTAATCACAATGGGGAGACAAGCATTATTAAGTTGATCCGTATTTATTTTTTGTCCTGGGGGGATACAGTGTGGGCTGTGGAGTCCCCTGGATAATGACTGCTGGAGGAGGGTATTATAGCTAATCATCTTTGTGCAGAGCTAGAAGGATTTTATTTAGTACACCTCCATACATTGTAAAACCAAGAGGGCTGATTGGTGAGGGGTGTAAGGATTACTCTAGAGCTGAAAGATATAAATATAACCCCTCAGGGAGGAGGTCTTTCACCAGAGAGCTGTTTGCCTTGTCTCTGTCTGTGCTAAGAAGGTTCGTCACAGCCCTTTTTTGCATGCTTGCACATACTGTAACAGCAACATGAAGGGGTTTCACATGAGGAGAGAAATTTGTTAAACCAGAATACTCAACATACTTTCTCTAACCATATGTTCGTGCATTTGTATGTAGGTGGAGATGGAGTAAATTAACTATGTTGCTAAACGTATTAGCTCACCCATCCAAATAATTTAAATCAGGTATTCCAATCACTTACATGGCCACAGGTGTATAGACTCAAGCACCTAGACATACAGAGTGTTTCTACAAACATTTGTGAAAGAATGGGTCGTTGTCAGGGGCTCAATGAATTCCTGGATTGTGCTGTGATCGGACTCCACCTCTGACACAAGTCCAGTCCTGAAATATCGCTTCTAGAAGTCAACCGTCAGTGGTATTATCAAAAAAGTGAAAGGGATTGGGAACCACAGCAACTCCGCCACAAAGCAGTGGGCCATATAAACTGATGGAGCTGGGGCAGTGGATGCTGGGGTGAAAAATACACAGAGGTTGGCAACTTTCAATTGCTTCATACACGACCAGCCAAATGTCTGGACTCACCTTCCCTTTCAGTGGTTTCTTTATTTTTATTACTACCTCTGGGAACTTCTTCAAGATAGTTGGGGAAACCTTTTCAGATGACTAACCTCATGAAGCCCATGGAGAGAAGGACACGAGTGTCCAACTTACTAATCAAAACAAAAGGGCGGTATTTAGAAAAAAATAATATTTACAGGATTTCTTTTTCTTGTCAAACAATTTTGTGTTTGATACATGATTCTATATTACTTCTGAGTCATAGTTTTGATGTCTCCACTATGTATCTACAATGTAGAAAATCATTCCAATAAGGAAAAGGCATTGAAAGACAAAGGTGAGTCCAAGATTTTGACTGGTAGTGTACCTCCAAACTTCATGTCACCATGAACACTCTCTACACATTGTCAAACTGTATGTAGAGAGCTTCATGGAATCGGTTTCCATGGCCGAGCAGCTGCATCCAAGCCATACGTCGCCAAGTGAAATACAAAGGGACAGATTCAGTGTTGTAAAGCATGCTGCCACTGGACTCTGGAGTAGTGGAGGCAAATTCTCTGGAGTGAAAATTTTGCTTCTCCATCTGGCAATCTGATAGATAAGTCTGGGTTTGGCAGTTGCCAGGAGAGCGGTACTTGTCCAACTGGATGTTTAGCAAGGTAAACAATTGTCCACATAGTCCCATCATTTCTACTTTCCACTGCAATTGTAGAGCATATCAGGAGGCTGGCCTTACCGGTGCAGTCTAAATGAAAGTAGAAAGTAGAAATTATCATATTTTGTTTGTCCTTTGCGCACTAAATATGAAATCTATTTTAATGACAATTTACACAGTTTTAGAAAGGCAGGGACTATATGTTTTTAAGTCTTTAAATGGTCATTGACGGCCATGGCCATATTCCTGTTAATTACTGGAGTCCAAAGCAATTTGAATTCTTCTGTTTGTTTTTCTTATAAGCAGACATTTGTTTTACATAAACACTTTCTGATGCGTTTTTTAAAATAGCTAAACTTTTTATTCTTCTAGTTCTTGAATACATTTTTTTCAATACTCAGAACTGCAAAATAGGTGTTGGCACCCTTTCAATTCCCAATCCACTTTTTTGATTTCACCAAGAAGGCCAAGCAAATGGCAAATCGGTACTGTGTACTTTGGGCATGTGGTTAGGTCTTCCCATCCTTTTTGCCAAAAACCACAGTAAGAAGTACAGTGCCAAAGAGCATGTAGAGCAGTCATCAGGTAAATCTCCCATGCAGTTTGAACTAGACATATCAGCTGAAGGTGGGCCTTTTTGGGTCATTCTAAAAACCAGTTGTGCAAATCTTAATCCAACAGTTTGGATCTTTAATGGTAGATAAATCAACATCCCATTTATTGATGAGACGGTGAAATTGTTAAATTTACTTCTGAAGGTTTTCAAAAGCAACTCTCAGGGTTGAAGTATAAGGAAGCTAGTTATATTAGAGGAAGATATGTTTATTTGTTTAATCTTAAATATAAACTGGTAAATAGATTTTAGTCGGTGATATTCAAATAATATATTTGTATGAAAGGAGTCATAACCTGGTGTTTTACATATAAACTATAATTCTGAAAATGTCTTTAAATTAATGTTTAGTCATTTGTAAGAGTTTTTTTTTTATTGGAGCTAATTCTGACCCTTTTTCATACCCCTTTTTATTTATTGCGGGAATTTGACTTGCGTGTGCTCATGTGCCATGGTTTGTTTACCATCGTTTCCTGGTATTGTCGGCCCCTGCCGTGAGTGTATGTCTCTCTCTTCTCTAACACACACCCACACACACAACACACACACCACAACACCACACACACACACACACAGAATCACTCAGGCACACACACAGAGACAATACAGCTGGCCGTTAATAAAACCTCAATACTTGCAGTCAGAGCTAAGCAAGCAGAGAAGAGAGAACCTCGGTAAAAGTTATAACCTGACTCTTCCCAGATGGATTTCGTTCCACACATCCATCCATACATCCATCTAGGATTGTTCCTTTTGATATGTATTTCAGAAGGAGGGGCCTGTCTTGAGGGGTTTTGTAGGAGTCAGTAAGCTACTATGGAGCACAGAGATATGGGAAGGGAGTTCAGAGCCTTGAGCTACCGCCTGAAAATCTACGTCTCCAAGGGTCAAATGAGTTCGGGCGACCATGGGCAGTGTCTGGTTAGACGGGGGTCCCAATATATCCACAATTTATTAGGGGTTTGACCATCGAGTTCCCTAAAAGTTAAAGCCAAAAACTTGAACTGGATTCTAAAACTAACAGGAACAATAAATAAATAAATAAAACTAACAGGAAGGCAGTGCAATGAGACTAGAACAATGTTTGTGTTCCATCTTGTTTACTCCAGTTTAAAAGCTTTGCCATTGCATTTTACACACACTGAAGGTGTTCCAGATATGCCTTGTTTAAACAAGTAAAAAATAGACCTTGCAACATTCCAGTCGAGATGAAAATAAAAGTAAGGACAATCATTTCTAGTTCTGTTTTACTGTTTCATGTTGAAAAGTTATTTATTTTGAAAGATGTTTGAGTCATACCAAATTGGGGGTGGGGGGGTGGGGGTGTCTGCGTGGAAGAATTGAAGGACCTTTTCATTTTGAGATATTCCCACCAGGCTGTCAGTAATTGAGTGATGCTGATGCTTTTAAAAACAGCTATACTGTTTGATTAAAGGGTTATCAATGAATATCTCACATAGTGTTTGTTCAATTTCTGTATATAGATTCTGATTATTTTTTCCAAATCCATTTTAAGATATATTGTAATCTTTGTGCCAAGTAATATTTATAAAAGTTTCAAAGTTCCAATCCTCCTAAATTTTTTGCCTTTTTGTAAACTTTTTAAAGGTATACCAGTATGTTTAGAGTTCCATAAAAAATAAATGATAGAATTTAAGCTTTTGAACCAAAATCTAGGATGGTGTAACTAAGATTATAGAGAAGCTATAGTTTATCTTATGAAGGGCCATCATTTTAATTGCAGACACTCTTCTAATGTCTGAAGAAGTGAGAGTTCGCCAGCAGGTGAGGCCGTCCTCTATTAATTAGAGTAATGGGTTATTTTCTAATTGTGTCAGCTCATTCAGTCTGTGAGAAAAAATGATGCCCAGACTCCTGATGTTTCCAATCTGTAAGGGGATTTTTTCCCATTAAGAGTCTGAAATTGTTCAGAATCTATTTATTAGGGTTTTAGGTAGCAAATAGAAATTTCCAAGTAACCTTTTGTCAAAAGCCTATTTTATATATAATGAAACAATTAAACTATTTTTATTTTGGATGTTGCAACAGTCCATTAGACTAATGAATTTTGTATTTATTTATTTATTACCAATTGTTAATACACTACATCCAGTGTGGCCAGGTTGCATAATATTATCTTTTCATAATCATTCATTAGCGTTTTGCAGATGGTTGTAAGATCTGCAATTATAAGGGATGTTGGGCGGTAGCTAGATGGAAGTGTGGGATCTTTATGTGGCTTGAAGATAGGATTTATGTTAGCACAACTCATGATTGGAGAGAGCGTCAAGGTTTCCTGAGTTTCTGTGACATCTGTGGGGTCCAGCAGTGGCCAGAACTTCATGCAGTGTATTTGTTACTAAAGGTAACTTCAGAATATTTTTATTTTTAATTTAGAAAGATTAATCTTATAAAAGAATGAATCTTTTCAGAATTAGAGATATAAACATTACTAAAGGATGTGTTTTGCAAGAATTAAAAAAAGGAAAATTCTAGTTTTAAAAGGATCATTAGTTATTGTTAAAATCACCTTTTCTTTATTCTTTTTCAATTTATTTTCAAGACAGTTGCAAAATGTATTACTCTGATCACAGTTCTCTGCCACAATGTATCATACACCTCCTGCGTAACTGATTAGAAAGACATTTATATGGTAGTAAGAGTTGTGGACATGTGAAAAAAAGAAAGGCCATATCTCATGGGGTGACATGAGCACCAGATGTCACACAGATCAAAATCTTTAAAATACTGTTTGTGTATTACCTGACTGCAGGTAACGAAATGCAGACGTTCTGCTGAGCCTGTCTAACTCTGTGTTTGTTGTGAGGTAAAAATCTCCTCCCGCCAAAAGAGAATGTGATGAAAGTTGGAATTATCCATATTAGACCAACAACCAGTTTTCATTGTTTATGTTAGTAATTACATATTTTCCTTCTGGATCAAATACTGTATCTTTGGCTACTATTTGATTTGAAATGCAGCTAGTTAGCTAAATAAAATCAGGAAACTCTGGGTGCATTCAGTCAAGATTTCACTTGAGAAGTCATGTGAATACATGTCGAATTGCTAAGTACGAACTCTAAACTAAAGTTGGATTGTGTCTTCCTGTCTGTATGTGTTTTACACATTTTTCTAAAATTTCCAATCAGCATCTAGACAAAAGATTTTATCAACCACATATTGAAGGGCCAAAAAAAAGCTTTTTAACAGTGTTTTTAAATATTTAAAAGGTAAAGTCCTTGTAGAGGTACTTCTGTTTTATTTTTGTATTGTTTGTTTTTCTATTTAATTTAACTTTTAATTAAATTTTACAATAAGTTCATCAGCAGGCAATAACCATAGTTACACAGTTAGTTTAAAAGTATTCATACCACTGAGCGATTTAAATATACATTTCCATTGAACTAAGAAGTATTATTGTTTTTCTGATGGAAAAATAAAAAA